>NC_136969.1:17753848-17823848 GCF_032717465.1 Coenobita brevimanus
TCACCATCATACATACTCTTCACAGCATTCAGCAACTTCCCATCTATTCCATATATTCTTAATACTTTCCACAATCCATGTCTATCCACCCTGTCATATGGTTTCTCCAAATCCATGAAAGCCGCATATAACTTCTTTCCCTTCTCTAGAAACTTTTCCACTAAAGATCTATGAATGAATATTTGATCTACACAACCTCTTCCCTTCCTAAAGCCTCCCTGTTCTTCTCCAACTAATTTCTCTGTTCTTTCTCTAACTCTGTCAATAAGTATCCCACCATTCACTTTTCCTATTATACTAAGAAGACAAATGCCCCTATGATTACCACACACTTGTTTTTCCCCTTTTCCTTTGTACAAGGGAATAATTTTACCTGACTTCCAATCCTCCGGGACTCTACCTTCCTCCCAGGCCACTCTGCACATCTTCCACAGCCATTCTACTACTATCTCTCCCCCATACTTCAGCATTTCACCACACACTCCATCAATTCCTGGGGCTTTCCCCAATTTAACTTTCTTCATTTCTCCACAACTTCCATACTACTGATTTCTTCCTGTCTTCTCACCTCCCTCCTTCTCCCAGCCACTTATACTCGCATTACTTCCATCCTGTATGTTCAACAATTCCTTAATGTGTTCTCTCCCTCAGCTCACTTTTTCTCCATTCTCCACTAGTAATCTACCATTTTTATCTTTCACTCCTCTGCTAACCTCACTTCCACCCTGTCTTACTCTTTTCACCTTTTTCCAGAACATTTTCTTACAGTCCCTCCACTTTACACTGAAATTCCTTCCAAATTCTTCATCCACTCTCTTCTTACTCTCTCTTACTAATCTTTTCACCTCTCTCTTTCTTTCTGCATATAACTCTCTCTTCCGCCTCTCAACTTCTTCCATGTACCTATTTCTCATCCATTCATTGTATGCTTTCTTCTTTTGTGCCACAGCATGTCTCACCTCTTCAGTCCACCACGCTGTTCCTTGCACCCCCCTCCGTCTTCTCTTCCTCCCACACACCACATCACATGCTGCACATATTTCTTTAGTAAATATCCTGCACACACCTTCCACGTCCCCCATCTGCTCCAATTCATATTTGCCCAATCGTTCCTCCACTTCTCTCTTATACTCTGCCTTTTTCTCATCGTCTTGTAAGCTTTCCACTCTCCTTCCAACTACTCCTTCCTCTCGTCTTTCCCTTCTTCTATTCCTCCATCTTGCTTGGATCCTAATTCTGGCCACCACCAAGTAGTGGTCAGAAAGTCCACTCCCCCAACCTCTATAGGCTCTTGCATCCATTACACATCTTCGCATCCTTTCATCCACACACACATAATCAATCATTGCCTTCCTCTCATTCAGTTCACCATCCACCCTTCTCATCACTCGCCATGTATACCTGTGGATCATTTTATGCCTGAAGAGGGTATTGGCTATCACCAACCCCCTCCCAGCACAAATGTCCACTAACGCACTGCCATTCTCATCTATCTCAGCAGGCACACCCCACTCACCAACTATTCCATCCACCTTCACATTCCCAACTTTACCATTCATATCACCGATCAAAACCACTCTCTCATTCCTTCCAAACTTTTCCCTGCACACTTCCACATTTGTCCAGAACTCTTCTCTCACTCTGCTAGCACGATCTTGCGTTGGCGCATACACACACACAATCGCCCACATTTGTATTCCAAGTTTCATCTTTACCCACACAATCCTTGAGCTAACTGATCCATACTGTCTTATGCTCTTCTTCCATCTCTTACTCACAACTATACATACTCCTTCCTTTGCCCTCTCATTCTCACCTACTCCTGCACATATGCCCCATCCATACTCCCATTCTCTCACACTTTCTCCTCTCCATTTTGTTTCAGTTATTCCACATACATCAACTTTCGCACCCTCAAGCACCTGGACAATCTCTCTCTCTTTCACCTCATAATTCACTCCTCTTACATTCCATGTAGCCATTACCAAGTCCTTTGTCCGGTCCTGGGTCGTTATCGTTAGGTCAGTCCTTGTCCGAGGCTTCTTATTTGTTTTTTCAGTTAGTTGTTTTCCGGGGAAGGGCACTAACCCTCCGCCAACCCTTTTAGTCGCCATTTACAACAAGCAGGGATACTGGGGGAATATTCTTGAAAAACCCCCATACCCCCCAGGGGGGAATATCGATAAAATAGTGCTAAAGAAGCAACATCTCTACGTACTCATAAGGGAGGAAGGTCCTGCGTTTTGGCAGGATTATTGATTAACCTAATGGCTTTATTTTGAATTTTGTCCAACTGCCTCAATGCAACCACTCCACATCCACTCCACAGTGGTGAACAGTATTCGCTCTGAGAACGCACATGACTCTTGTATATTGTGGCCATCTCTTCGTCAGTGAAGAACTCACGAACTCTGTACATAAGTCCCATTTTTTTAGAAGCATTTTTAGCAAGGGATTTAACATAAGCTGTCCAGCTTAGGTTAGGGTTTAGAGTAACTCCTAGGATATCAATTGTTGTGGATATGGGAATACTGACATCATTTAAAATTATATGAGAGTCTGAGGGATTCTTTCTATTGGAGAAATTAATGTATTTAGTTTTCTGAGCATTATATGAGAACATATTTTTTTGTCCCCATTGATTAATTTTAGAAAGGTCCTGGTTCAGAGAAATTGCTGTGTTTATTTGGGAATTTATAATATCAAATTGTTTAAAAGAGGTACTAAATGTGAAAGAACTATGAAGGGTCGAGTCATCAGCATAAGAGTGTATTGGGTTGTGCGTGACAGACAGGAGGTCGTTTATATGTATGAGAAAGAGGGTACGCCAGCATTTATGGAATGAAACTGAGAATAAATTCCATCTACCATGACCCGTATTTTTCTACTATGAGGGTAAGAAGAAATTAGAGGAACCAGTGATACAAAGCCATAGTGTGACATCTTAAACAATAAGGCCTGGTGCCATACTCTGTCAAATGCTTTTGAAATGTCCAGTGCTACTGTGTGTGTTTCACCATGTTGGTCTATTGTTTTGTTAATCTGATGGGTAAGAAGGGAAAGAATATCTACAGTTGAACTTTCCTGTCTAAATCCATACTGCCAATCACTGATCAATTTATTGATATCTAGATGCTTGACTATGTGTTTGTTAATTAGTGTCTCAAAAACTTTACCGAGAACAGAAGTTATTGCAATTGGTCTATAGTTTGATGGATCAGAAGTTGCCCCTTTTTAGGAACAAGATGGATATTTGCTTCTTTCCAAGGGGCTGGAAAAATTGAGGTACGGATGCATAAGCGGAAAAATTTTGCTAATACAGGAGCCAACACTGAAGAGCAATTTTTAAGTACTACTGAAGGAATTTCATCTGGACCAGTGGCTTTGTCTGCTGATAGATTCTGTAATACGGCTTGTACGTGTCTGGTGTGAATCATGAAAGGAGATATTTGAGGGGAATCAAAATCAAGTACAGGAATATTATGATTTTCTGAATTTAGGGTTGAGTTTGTTGAAAAAATGTCAACAAGAAGGTTGGCTTTTCCGCGTGGGTCACTTACTAGATTTCCATTGGGGGACTGTAACGGTGGAATGGAAGAGGTGGTAGTGAAGTTAGTATTGAATGAATTAAGGGTTGACCAGAATATTTTGTTATCATTTGGACTGTTTAGTAGTTTGTTAGCTTGTCTATGTAGAAAGTTTGATTTAGAAAGATTGATAATAGTTTTGGCATGGTTTCTGAAATTTTTATAATAGTTAAAGGCTTCTGTGGTTTTGGTCATTGTATAAGTGTTATACGTTATTGTTTTATGTTCTGTTACTCTAGCACAATTGTGGTCAAACCATTTAGGAGAATTACACCTATTTCTGTAACCATGATGGGGAATGAATGTTTCCATGCCAACTTTAATGAAGTCCTGTATGTGGCCCAATGTGGAACTTGCATCATGGGAGAAAAAGGACGTCCAAGGAACATCCAGTAGAAAATTTTGAAGTCCCTCCCAGTCTGCCCTGTCGAAGTGCCTTTTAGTCATCATGACAGGTTCAGAGCAGGAGGGTGTGGTAGGTGTGAAACTGGTGGCTTGAATCAGACAATGATCCGAGGATCCGAGGAGGGACTTCACTTCGACATTATAATTATCTGAATTGGAAGGTAGAGTCCCGGAGGATTGGAAGTCAGGTATAATTATTCCCTTGTACAAAGGAAAAGGGGAAAAAGAAGTGTGTGGTAATCATAGGGGCATTTGTCTTCTTAGTATAATAGGAAAAGTGTATGGTAGGATACTTATAGACAGAGTTAGAGAAAGAACAGAGAAATTAGTTGGAGAAGAACAGGGAGGCTTTAGGAAGGGAAGAGGTTGTGTAGATCAGATATTCATTCTTAGATCTTTAGTGGAAAAGTTTCTAGAGAAGGGAAAGAAGTTGTATGCAGCTTTCATGTATTTGGAGAAAGCATATGACAGGGTGGATAGACAAGGATTGTGGAAAGTGTTAAGAATATATGGAGTAGTTGGGAAGTTGTTGAATGCTGTGAAGAGTATGTACGATGGTGCGAAGGCTGCAGTGCGTGTGGATGGTGAACTAAGTGAATTTTTCTCTTTGAAAGTTGGTTTGAAACAGGGATGTGCCATGTCTCCATGGTTGTTCAATCTGTACATGGATGGGGTAATAAAAGAGGTACAAGGTAGGGTAGTGGATGTTGGAGTGGCCCTGGTGAGAGAGGATAGTGTTTGGAAACTCCCTGTACTGTTGTTTGCAGATGATACTGTGTTGTTGAGTGAAGACGAAGGGGAGCTGCAAGGCTTGGTGGATGAGTTTGAAAGAGTGTGTAAGAAAAGGAACCTAAAGGTGAATGTAGGGAAGAGTAAAGTGATGGTCTTTGAGAGAGGTGAAGTTAGTGAATGTACAGCGAGGTTGGATGGTGAGGAATTGGAAAATGTGAGTACGTTTAAGTATTTGGGTAGTGTGATGAGTAAGGATGGAGGTTTGGAGGGTGAAGTGCTTGAAAGGGTACAGCAGGGAAGAAAGGTTGCTGGGGGAGGCCGAGGATGAGATGGAGGGATGGGGTGGAGAGGTATATGAGAGAGGGGGGTGTGAGTTGGGAGCAGGGCAGTGAAATGGCGGGGGACAGGGCGACTTGGAGGCGATTTGTTTGTGGCCACCCCAAACGGGATTGAGGCCTCTGGCAATAGATAGATAGATAGATAGATAGGTTGTTAGAAACAAGTCCAATAGGTAGGGATTTAGGTCGGGGTTGTCTGGTACACGGGTGGGTTGACTGACTAACTGGGTGAGATTAAATGTGTCTGCAAATAGCTCACATTCAAGACCAGAGTCATCAGTTCTGGCTGAATAAGTGAGCCATTCGACATTATGGACATTAAAATCACCCAGAATAGTAATTTCTGATGCAGTATTAATGTTGAGGACACTTAGTTGTGAAGACAGAGAGTCAAATAAACTCGGCTCTGAAGAGGCATTACGGGAACGATAAACACAACAGAAATACTTAATTTTACCAAAAGAATTTAATTTGTGTATGGAATAGTCGAAAAAAAGACATTTAAGTTTAGTAACCTCCTCCAGGGCAATTTCTGATTTAGCAAGGCACATACGCCTCCTTTGGGTCTGAAAATTTGAATCAAGATATACCCAGGAAAATTTAATCTAGCTAAATCAGAGGTGGAGCTTACTTGTGTCTCTATCAGAAATAGCAGATCAGGGGATTCAAACTGGAGGAAATTTTGAACAGAGTTGATGTTGGAATTAAGTCCCCTAATAATGCAAAAGAAAATTTTACTGCACTGACGAGCAGATTTAGGGCGCCCCAACACTGGAGGTGGCACAGTCGCTTGATGACGACCGGGAGGGCCCTGTGCAGACAACCCAGCCCTGCCGGTGGTGGTCACCCGAGAAACCACCGCACTGATTCCCAGTATAGCAGCAGCCGTGGTTCTTTTTATGGGGGGGAGAACAGGGATGTGTTGTGGAATGGGTATGATATGTAATGACAAGATCGGTGTTTTTTGGAGAGAGAATAGCTGGTTTAAGGTAATGTAATATAATGTGGATGTGTGTGTTGTGTAAAGAGGGCAGCCTGATGCCCTCCGGTGTGTGAAGCAGAAAGATGAGTAACCAGCTACCAAGGCCTAGGAGAGAAAATGGAATCCAGGCTATTCCTTGAGTCTCCCGTAACCTTGGCGGTAGTACTTCCCTGGGGAGGGAGCTGCCTACTCCTACTATATATATATATATATATATATATATATATATATATATATATATATATATATATATATATAAAAGCACCAGTAAGTTTGCCCACAATATATACGCCCACACAGGCAGACAAATAACATAAGAAACAAGCCCCAACTGCCCACCGAAAATAAGCAGACACACAGCTGTGGTGCGCAGTGGTCAAACAATTTCCCTGAATTTTTCATTGTTCTCATACATTCTTATTTTTCTGGTGATGGTTTCATGGTCCGATGAGCTATCTTCCGCTGCAATGGTCGATGGTGATGGAGAGTGTGATAATGGAATGAGGGGGAAGGGGCGAGAGAGGGATGAGAAAGGAGAGGAAAGAGATGTGGAAAAGCAGGAAAGGGAGATATATGAAGACGTAAGCCAAGATGAAGATGAAAAAGGAATAGATGCTGCAGAGAAAAAAGATTATGAAAAGAATAATGAGGGGAATAGAAGGTATGAAGGAGAGAGGGAGAAGACGTGAGGGATGAAGACAAATATGTTGGGAGAGCAGAGGGAAGGAGCGAGAAAAAGAATGGTAAGACAGCAGGGTGTCACTATGAGACAGAAATGGGAGTTATTGACATGAGGTGTGGGGAGAACAGATGGACAGAGAAAGAAATTTCAGTAATAGTTGGAGGGGGTTGCAAAGGAGAGAGAGAGAGAGAGAGAGAGAGAGAGAGAGAGAGAGAGAAGGCAGGGTTGGAGAGATAGGATAAAAAATGAAGTGAAAAAGAAGGTAGAATACTCATGATGAGAGAGGGAAGGAGGGGGATAGATGGGAATATGAATGATGCCGAGGAACATGGAGAAGAATGGAGCAAAGGGAGTGGAGAAATAAATGGAAGCAATATCGTAAAGAGAGAGAAATAATGGAAGGGGACACAAGAAAGAAGAGAAAGAGAGAAAGAAGAAATTAAAGAAAACACAAGGAACTGAGAAAGAAGTCAGAGTAGGAGAAAGAAGACAACTGGAAGATAGTTACGCCGAGAGAGAAACAAGGAAGGAAAGAGAGGGAGTAAGAACACAGGGAACCAGGCAGAGGAGGGAGAAAATAAATGCAGGGGAGGAAGGGCATGGTCATAGAAACGGCTAAGCGAGAGAATGCGGAGATATAAGAGGCGAATAATTACGGTACAGCAAAACTGTTCAACAGCACTCCAAAGCATGTTACATTATAAACTGGTTCTCAACCTGGGGGGCGCACTCCGCTAAGCGAGCATGGGCAACTTCCAAGAGGGAAACGAGGACTCAGGAAAAACAGACTACCTTGAACAAGTACAGTACATGTGTGTGTGTGTGTGTGTGTGTGTGTGTGTGTGTGTGGATTGTTTATATTCAGTATTCATATTCTGTTTCTGCTCTAGCCTTCAAAGCACATTTTTCTTTGTACCCTTGTCATGAAATGGTTTTGTCCATTTTCTGTCCCCTGGTTCACACTCCTACAATTACTTTTTCTATCCCTAATCTGGTCGCATCCAAAGAAAATTAAAAATACCAACAAGTCTTTTTAAGATTTAATATAGATGTCCCTCAACTCCCTCTTTTATCTCAAGAAAAGAGAAATAGTTGACTGTAGGATAAGGGGTAATTCAGCACTTAATTTCCTGTGTTAACGCCCATTTGAATCTGAGCTTCAAAATACCAGTAATTCGGGAATAAGTTTTTCGAATCAGATGATGGCAGGAAGCGAGGGAGGGGGGGGGGAGAGCATGGATATGTGGTCAAAGGCTAAGGAAGGCGTGACCCCAAAAAAGTTGAGTCACTGACCTAGAGGTTCACAATGAGGCCAAAGGCCCTAAACCCTAGGTAGCCATAAGACGTTTTGTGTAACCACCACAGTGCCCCAGAACTGTTTTCTGTAACGGGACGCTTTCTGTTGCTAGGCAAAGTTTTCTCCCGAAACCCTCTTTGACGTACTCCACCTCCTACTCTCTGGAAAAATAAGGCTTTTTGTCCCACATCTATCACGTGCAGTGAAGCGAGGAGAAAAATAAAAAAAGACTAGCAAGGAAAGTAAAGGAATGGAGAGAGAGAGAGAGGGGGGGGGGAAAGAGCAGAAAAAAGGCAGAAACGAGGAAAACGAAGATTAAAGGTAAAAAACCGGAAAGAAGGAATGGAACAAACGGGAAACAAACGTAAGAAGAGGAAAGCACGGAAATGATGAAAAGACGGGGATGAAGAGAGAGGGAAAGGAGGGAGAGAGGAAATGAAAGCAGAGAAAGGGAACCAAAGACAGGATGGCGAGGGAGGAAGAGAAAGGAGGAAAGAAAAAGGAGAGATGATATTAGGAAAATAGAAGCGATGGAGTATGGGAAAGGAGACAGGGAACGGAGGAGGAAAGAAGCGAAGATGGAAGAACAAATATACTGATAAAATAATGCATAGACGAGGAGGTCAGAATTGCATAAATGTTAAGTGTTTGGTAATTATTATAAAATCTGGGAGAAAGGGACGAGGAGGGAGCAAAAGGAAAAATGAAATGAAATAAAGGGAAAATATGATGAAAGAGAGAGAGAGAGAGAGAGAGAGAGAGAGAGAGAGAGAGAGAGAGTACTCAGAGCGAAACTTCGCGCCCACCTCCTGGGCAATGGCCGAATAATTAACTTTGTCCTGGGAGCTTCATCTTCGGCTGATTGTTATCAAAGTCGATTTACTTCATGTATGAGGAGCATGTGGAACCGCATACATATCTCCATTCCATCCCACCATCTCATCCTCAGTTGACCTCTCCTTCTCCCCCTCCCTCCACCTCACTCACATACACGCTCCTCGTTAGTCTCTCATTCACCTTTCCTCATGGCCAAACCACATCCGTATATTAAATTTTCTCCCAACGCCTTCTGTCACATCCACATCCATACCACAACGCCCCTTCAGTTCCACATTCGTCAATCTCTCCATATAAAGGGTGCATGTGGAGTTACATGGAGAAACTAACCGGCAAATGAGAGCGTGAAGGAGGGTTGTGGAGTGGATGTGGATGTGATAGAAAGCTTTAGGAAAAATACACTAAGGTGGTTTGGCCATGTTGTGAGAGAGAGAGAGAGAGAGAGAGAGAGAGAGAGAGAGACTAACGAAAAGAGTGTATGTGAATGAGGCGAAGGGGGGGGGGGGCAAGAGGGAGGTGGAGACCGCGGATGAGATGAAGGGCTGGAGTGGAGAAGTATATGACAGAGGTGTGTGAGCCGGGAGGAGGGCAGCGAAATGGCGGGAGACAGGGCGACATGGAGCCGATTTGTTTGTGGACACTCCTTCCGGGATTCAGGCGTCTGGCTGTAAAAAAAATAGATAGGTTTACTTCATAAATGACTAATTATTAACCCTTCCACCGACTTTGGCTGAAAGCAGTCAGACCAGAACTGACTGAGTTAACTCTGCCCAGTGACTTTGGCCTTTGACCTCCTTTTTTATGACGGTGATCTTCGGTCGAGTAACTTTATGTTTGTTTTAACCCTAACACTTAAGCAAAGCTTAGTTTCAATCAGATGAAAGCATAATTTATCTTCCATTGTAAGCCTGACCTTTACCCACTGATTTAAATAAATAAATTAGTCAACTGTGTGGGCGGTCCTTAACCCATTCAGAAATTTTGATTCTAATCAGATCAAAACGGTTTTTAGTTATTCGATTTATACACAGATACACAAGTCAAAAAATCACCTTGCCCTTAAACCTTGACCAATGACTTGTTCTCAAAACCGAATGCCTTCTTTCTTGCTTGAACTATAACCCCTTCACCAATTTTGGCTCTAATCAGATCAAAACATCTTGAGTTAACCCCTTCTTGCGTTCATGGCTTTGGGTCATTCACTATGACTTTGGTCTTTGGCTGATTGTTCCCCCAAACCAAATCCATTTAGCTTTGTCTCATTCTCATCCCTTCATCAAAGTTTCGTCTAAATCGAATTAACGCTTTTAGTTAACTTTGTCCGATGGCCTTGGTATTTGGCCCATTGTCCTAAAAGTGTAAAGGCTTACGTCTTGGCAGACTATCAACTTTCAGTAAAAATTGAATAAACATTGTTTTAGACATTATGCTGATAATCACACACACGAGTCAAAATTTGACCTTTCCCTGTCGCTTAACCTGACCAATTGTTCTTAAACAGGAATTGCTA
Source organism: Coenobita brevimanus (assembly GCF_032717465.1). Taxonomy (NCBI): domain Eukaryota; kingdom Metazoa; phylum Arthropoda; class Malacostraca; order Decapoda; family Coenobitidae; genus Coenobita; species Coenobita brevimanus. The sequence continues at coordinate 17,764,219 of NC_136969.1, forward strand.
TATTATTGTCTCCTCTTCAGCCCATCCCCATGTTTGGTCAAAGTTGGAGAAAATACTGTTCATATTCATTTTGCATCGTCAGCGTTTGATTTAGCCCAGCGACTTTGACCTTTGCTCAATTTTTCCACAAAAACAACCGACGTACTCATTCAACTTCCCTTAACATCTCATCCTATCTATCTATCTATCTATCTATTGCCAGGCGCCTTAATTCCGTAAAGGGTGACCACAAACAAATCGCCTCCATATCGACCTGTCACCCCCCATTTCACTGCCCTGCTCGCAGCTCACACACCCCTCTCTCATATACCTCTCCACTCCATCCCATCCTCTCATCCTGGCATCCTACTCCCTCCCCCCCCTCTCCACCTCACTCACATACACTCCGCTCGTCAGTCTTTCGCTCATTCAAGTTCGGTTAAAATTGAATAAAAAACTTTTGAGCCGTTTTTGTTAAAACACACACACACACACACACACACACACACACACACACACACACACACACACAGGAGTAGACTGTAGCACCAGTCGAGCAGGGCAGTACTCCCGAGGTGGATGGAAAGCTGATGACAGGGAGTGCTGGAGCTCCCTTCTCATCAGCCCTCAGGACTAGTTCCTGACCATCCCCCTTTGCTGAACTTTTTCAGTGTCTCAGTTACACAGAGAGTAGGCCAGCATGCTCTCCAGTACAAATTTCTCTATCTACACCAAACTACATGCACAGTACACACTACACTTCCTATTCAAAATTCAACAAAAATGGCGTCTCTTCATCAAGCCTCGGAGTCCCCAGGGGGGGGAACCATAAATGACCCAACCATCCGCTCCTCTCCCGGTGACGACTCGAGGTGCCTGGAACCACTGTCTGACTCTCTTCTTCTTCATTTCTGCAACATTCGCGGCCTTTCCTCTAACTTTCGCTCTGTTGAGCACCACCTCTCCTCCTCTAAACCTCACCTTCTTTTTCTGACGGAGACTCAGCTGTCTGAGGCAACTGACAGCAAACCCTTTTCTGTATCCTCCTACTTTCTCTATACTCATTTCAAAGCCAAAGGTGGCTGTTGTGTATATATACGCAACAACTTATCTTGCTCTCGTGTTCCTGAACTCGATTCTCCTGAATTCTCTACACTCTGGCTTCGGCTTTCCTGTCATTCTCTGACTAAATATATCTGTGCTGTTTACTTATCCCCTAATTCTACTGGCTATCAAAAATTCTTCAACTATCTTACTTCTACGATGGAGCACATTCTATCCATTTCTTCTTTCTCTGAAATCTCCATTCATGGAGATTTCAATGTTCACCACCACCTTTGGCTTTCCTCTCCTTTCACTGATCCACCTGGTGAACAAGCCTACATCTTTTCTATCCATAATGACCTAGAGTAGCTTGTACAGCACCCTACCCGTATCCTTGACCGCCTTGGAGAGAGCTCCAACACACTTGACCTCTTCCTCACAACTAATCCTTCTGCTTAATCTGTTAATCTTTTCTCTCCGTTGGGCTCCTCCGATCACAACCTTATTACCTTAACCTGTCCTATCACTCTGGTACGGCCTGTGGACCCTCCAGGGAAACGTCATCTGTGGCATTTTGGAGCCACGGACTGGGAGGCCCTCAGGCAGTACTTCTTTGATTTTCCCTGGAATGATTATTGCTTCCATGGCCATGAGCCATCTAAGTGTGCCTTGCGCATTACGGAGGTTATTCTCTCGGGCATGGAAGCATACATTCCTTTCTCATATCCTTTGACTAACGCAAGAAAGCCTTAGTTTAATCACGCTTGTTCTAATGCTGTCCGCAACAAGGAGAGGGCCTACAAAAGGTACCGGAGCCAACCCACCCCTGAATCACATCATCTTTACGTTTCTGCCCGGAATCGTGCTAAGTCTGTTCTTCGCTCTACTAAAAATAATTTCATCCATACTAAATGCTCTCAACTCTCCAACTCGAATTCTTCCCGCTTCTTCTGGCACCTTGCCAAAAATATTTCTAACAACATTACCTCATCATCCTTCCCTCCTCTTTTCTACTCTGATGGTTCTGTAGCTATTTCTTCTACTGATAAAGCAGATCTCTTCGCACAGACTTTCTCCTCCAATTCCACCTTAGACGATTCCGGTGCTGTTCCTCCATCACTTCCCCCCTCTGACTTCCTCATGGCTGACATTAAAATTTCTTCAGTGGATGTATTTTCTACCATCACTGGCCTCAGTACTAACAAGGCATATGGGCCTGATGGAGTCCCTCCTGTTGTTCTCAAGAACTGTGCTTCTGTGCTTACACCCTGCCTAGGCAAACTCTTTCGCCTTTGTCTGTCAACTTGTACCTTTCCTTCTTGCTGGAAGTTTGCTCTCATTCAGTCAGTCCCAAAGAAGGGTGACCACTCCCAACCCTCCAACTATCGTCCAATTGCTTTAACGTCCTGTATTTCAAAAGTTTGCGAGTCAATTCTCGACAGAAAAATTTTAAGGCATCTTTCCTATCACAACCTTCTTTCCGATCGTCAGTATGGGTTCCGTCAGGGACGCTCCACTGGCGATCTTCTCACCTACCTTTCAGACTCCTGGTCATCCTCCTTTCGGGACTTTGGGGAAAGCTTTGCCATTGCACTTGACATCTCAAAGGCTTTCGATCGAGTCTGGCATAAATCTTTAATTTCCAAACTGCCCTCTTACGGTTTCTATCCTTCTATCTGTAACTTCATCGCTAGCTTCCTTTCTGGTCGTTCTATAGCCGCTGTTGTAGACGGCCATCGTTCTTCTCCTAGATCTATCAACAGTGGTGTTCCTCAGGGCTCTGTCCTATCATCAACTCTCTTCCTTTTATTCATCAATGATCTTCTAAGCTGTACATCTAACCCTATCCACTCATACGCTGATGACTCCACCCTTCACGTTTCCATTCGGTTCCCGCAACGCCCATCTCAATAGTTACTTCAACAAACAAGGGATGAGGCTATGGCACACCTAATGTCTGACTTGGCTCGTATCTCTGACTGGGGTAAAAATAATATGGTTGTTTTTAATGCATCTAAGACTCAGTTCTTACACCTATCAACCCGACAAAATCTTCCACAGGTATACCCACTAATGTTTAATAATATTCAGCTTAATCCTGCATCATCCTTGAACATGCTTGGGGTTTCATTTACTTGGGACTTATCTTGGAAAGATCATATTACATCTCTTGTAAAATCTGCTTCCAAGAGATTGGGTATGCTAAGCCGACTCCGCTCTTTCTTTACCCCTGCACAATTGTTGACTCTATACAGGGGTTTTATCCGCCCCTGTGTGGAGTACAACTCTCATGTGTGGGGAGGCTCCCCACATACAGCTCGTCTCAATAGGGTGGAGTCAAAGGCTTTTCGTCTCATTAACTCTCCTCCTCTTACTGACTCCCTCCAACCTCTGTCTCTTCGCCGCACTGTTGCATCTTTATCTCTTTTCTATCGCTACTTTAATGGTCACTGCTTCTCTGAACTGTCTGCTTGCATTCCTCCACCTCTACGACGGGCGCGTAGCACCCGTCTGGCAGCAAACTCTCATCCCTTTTCTGTCCAACTCTCTAATGCAAGAGTTAACCGTTACTCGCAGTCTTTCATTTATGCAACAGGTCAGCTCTGGAACTGTCTCCCTCTGTCTGTATTTCCTGCTGCCTATGATCTCCAGTCTTTCAAAAGCAGTGTGTCCAGGCATCTCAAAATGATCGGATCTTGAATTTGGCTCTCTATTGTATTTTGTTTTTCTCTTGGAGGGAACTGTTACTACGGGCTCATGGCCTTTGGTTCCTTCTTCCTCGCATAACACACACACACACACACACACACACACACACACACACACACACACACACACACACACACACCGATCAATATAGAACACTCACTTTCGCTTCGTGATCGTGTAATTAATCATGAGTTATTAGGAAGGAGGACTGAAAAAAAAAGAAGAGAAAATGAAGGGAGTTAAAAACGTACAGAATTCCATGGTATTTATAAACAGGATAACGAAGACTGAAGAAAAGTTTGGTGATGAAGGTTAAAGAGGAGAGAAGACAGGAAAACCGAAGTGGGACGTTATGATGAACTAAAGATTGTGAGAAAGTTAGGGAAGAGTTAATTGAGACGCAGTTGTGCTGATCACTCAAAAACAAGGAGAAGAAAGAAATAAGAAAAAGAAGATGAATAGAAGAAGAAGAAGAAGAAGAAGAAGAAGGAGAAGAAGAAGAAAAACAAGGAGGAGGAGAAGGAGGAGGAGGAGGAGGAGGAGGAAAAGAAATAGAAGGAAAAGAAGAAGAAGAAGAAGAGGAAGAACAACAACAACAACAACAACAACAACAAGAATGGTAATAGAAAAGAAATTGAGGATATTGGCAGAATGGATAGCGAAACTGGTAAAAAAAAAAAATGCATTATTGGAGGAAAGAACAAGAAATGGTGCACGAGAAGAGGTAAAATAAATAAGAACGTGACACTGAAAAGCTGGAGGAAGAACAGGAAAAGAAAAAAGTTCGAATAACTGTTCAGAAATAAGTATTTAAAAAAAGTGGGGGAGGGGGGAGGGGAAGGCAGGTAAGGAGTTTGTTGTGTGCAATGACGCTATCTACGGTGAAGGAATGGGAGAGCGATCAGAGAAGGAATAAAAAAAAGGAAGGAGAAACAGCCAAGGAAGAGCTGGCAGAACAACTCGAAATAATAGGAAAGCCAGAAGCGTGAAAATAACAAAGATGAAAACTGCAGTAGAAAAGTATGGTGATAGAACAAAAAAGAAAACAAAAAGAAAACGAAAATGAAAAGGCAGGTAGACTGGAAAAAGAACAGGAAAGAAAATCATGTCAGTAACAACTTGGGATATAAAGAGAGAGAGAGAGAGAGAGAGAGAGGGGGGGGGGACATGGAACGGTGATATATTATGAGAAAGTTTGAAAGTTCAGCCCAGGCCTCCTTCTGGTTTTTAGGTTTGCTATTGATAGATTATTTTTTTTCCCTGCTTATGAAGAAATTTTCTACTGGTGGGCTTTGATATTTCCTCCATTTCCTTCACAAATACAAGGGTTCCTTCCTAACTTGAATAAAGTCGTCTGGAGATCGCGAGAATCCTGAATAAAAAATATCATAGAGAAAAGGGTAAGAAACGAGAGAAAGGTAGATGGGTAGCAAAACATAGAGTATGTCGAGAAAATAGAGAAGAAAAACGGATGGAAAGAGTAAAACAAAGAAGCTATATACAATGAGGCACTGCAGGTGAACGGCAACATAATACACAAGTTTCCACCAACTCTGTTCAGTGGGCATTCTGAATGAAGCTGCTTATAGCTCACGGTGTCTGGGAAATGCATTTCGTGAGATGCTTGAAAGAAGAGAGATGTTATCACCTGTCGGAGGTGCTGTGACTTTAAACAATAAACCCTGTGCAAGGTCAAAGATAGTCTGTTCGTCCAGGACTACTATCCTTTTCATGGTCGCGTCTTCTCTCGTATTTCCTTTCAGCTTACTTTAGACAATTTATCCATATCGAGTCATAGGAACCTAAGAGTAACGGTGCTATCATAATTAAGCCTCTTATGAACGGAACAGTCTTAATAATCTACTCCAGTTAACAAGATACGTCATTATACGACTGAAAGAGAGTGACAGACTCACCGGTTGATAATGGGCAATGTTTTTCTTTTTTCTTTTTCAAATTTGGAATGTTGAAGTTCCTTCACTTTGCCTTGGCGGAGATTTTTGTCTGTTCCAGGCCTATTGCTCGTAGATCAATAACAGAAGAGTACTGCGGAACTTACTTTCCGATATAGGTCTTCGTGATTAGCAACATACAATTATTATTCTTTTTATTATCTCGTTACAGCACAACGTTGAAGATGAAGAACAACTCTTAGTGATTTGCAGCACATTCTCTTCTTAACTTTTTTTTCGGCTCAGTGTTCAAGATGAAAAGATGACAATAAAATGCCAAGTTATACTGGACATAGTACACAAAATGCACTGAGTCTAAGGTTGTTTGGGGAAGAGATGTGAATTTGTAACAGTAACAGGTTAAAACAATTATAAAATTGTTCTTGGACGAAATAGTCCTTGTTGGTAAAATCTTGCATCTATCACCCAATCCATTATTGCCCCATTACAAGCATGGGGGCTCGGATTTAGACCCCTCAGTCGTGATATTCTTGGCGAGCGTGACCAGTTATTCGTTCTTTAGTGGCCTGACATGAGTAGTAAACCCCGACCATTCCACTGTCTCAGAAAGTGAAGCGTACCCAGATGCGACAGGAAGACGCAAGCCAACACAGAGATATAAAATACAATATGGCGACTGAGTGTTTGGCTATTTGGCAGGGGCAATATGGAAAGCAATCAACACGTGAACAGACATGACCTAGGCGAATATGGAAACTCTACCCTTCAAAATACAAGACGTATTTTTGGCAATTATTGACCTTGCACTCCCATATAATACTGTAATAGACATATTCCCTTAAACACTTCAGGTGACAAAGTTCAGTGATATCACAGAGGACTTATTAGTGAAATAATTTTGAATTTATGTGAACAAAAAACGATGCAGTTTAAGATTCTAGGTATATTTTGGATTTTCATGGTTTATTTCATGAAAAAATATGTTACCGCGATTGGTTAAAGGTAGTTGGATATTCCACTCTTGTAATCATATAGCTCTATTTTTTATGTTTCTGTGATCCAAAGCACACATTGTATCTGACAAAATTTCACATCTATACAGGTAAACGGGAGATAAAATAGGATGAGCAAGAGAAAAGAAAGAATAGAAAGTGGTAGAGGGAGCAGAGGTGGAGAAAGGTAGGAAAGTGGTAAGCTGGAAAGAAAGCAGGAAACAAGAGACGAAAAAAAAAAAAAAAAACGAGAAGGAAAAGAAGTGTGCGATCGAGAAGGGTAAGTAAAAAGGCAAAGGGCGGCACCTAATTTTTGACATGGCTTATGTCTCTAATTGAAGTAATGAAACGGTGTTCTTACCAGTAAAGTTCATAGATCTTTATGTGGTACACCTGGGGATTTTTTTTTTCTCCTTCAAGAAAGGTTCTAATTCCTGCTCATGGTGAGCTATGACTGATTTTCTTATGATAGTTAAAGTTGCTGAGCTTGATAATTTGAACTGATTAAACATGTCAGCTGTTGCATTGGCTGACGCATCAGCTGGCTATTAGGCGATTTTCATTTTCGGTTATATGGAGAAATTTTTTTGACTTTATGAATATGAGGTGCTAACCCAAAAGTTCCAGTGATTTGAACAGAAGGAGCCAACCGTTTGCAGTTTTGCCTTTTGCTGCTAGGAGGAGTCAGCAGCACCCCTTGTGCATCAGTGTGGCCCCAGCCGTGTCTGTGAGCGGACTTATTGATGAGACACGCTTACAACTGTAACGTGGTGTGTAGGTGGTTTGGCGGTTTTGCAATGGCGGACCTCACGGAGCAAAGAACCTACATCAAGTTCTGCTTCAAAATCAACAAGACGGCTGCAGAAACTCACCGGTTGCTTCAGCAAGCCTTTGATGACAATGTCATGTCCCAAAGCAGAGCATTTTTCTGGTACAAGCGGTTCAAGGAAGGACGAACGTCCGTCGAAGACGATGACCATTCTGGACAACCGTCAATGGCAACAACACCAGAAAACATCGGAAATGTTCGTCAGGCTATCCTTGAAGATCGTAGACAAACTATCCATGATGTTTGTGATATCGTTGGATTGTCGTACAGGAGCACGCAAAGCATTTTGTTGGACGTGTTGGGCACGAGATGCATCGCTGCAAAATTTGTGCCAAGACTGCTGAGTGATGACCAAAAGGTACATCACGTTTCAGTTTGCAGGGAGCTCAAGAATCAGGTCAGAGATGATGCCACCTTCATCTCCAAGGTCATAACTGGTGATTAATCATGGGTTTATGGTTATGACCCGGAGACAAAGCAGCAATCATCGCAGTGGAAGTCTCCCAACTCACTGAGCCCGAAAAAAGGGCGTCAAGTTCGCAACAATGTCAAGTCGATGTTGATCGTTTACTTTGATATCCAAGGGATTGTTCACAAGGAATTCATCCCACCCGGTCAATCTGTCAGCGGAAAGTTTTACTGTGAAGTTTTGCAGTGTCTAAGGGAGAACATCCGCTGCAAACGTCCAGAACAGTGGAAGAGCAAGGACTGGGTCCTGCATCATGACAATGCCCCCGCCCACGTGTCAATTGTTGTCCGGCAGTTCCTGGTTTCCACTAACATGGTAGTTATTTCCCACCCATCCTATTCGCCTGACCATCCCCCCCTGTGACTTTTTCCTGTTTCCCAAACTGAAATACAACTGAAAGGGCGTCGATTTGACTCGACTGAAGAGATCCAGACAGAATTGCAGGAGGTGCTCAAGACCATCACGTCTGAAGTCTTCCATGGATGCATGGACTCATGGGAAAAACGCTGGGACCACTGTATACATGCCCAAGGGGACTACTTCGAAGGCGACAGTGTGAACTAGGAGGTAGCTTAACTTATTTCCCTACAGTATTCCAATTACTGGAACTTTTGGGTAGCACCTTGTACTAAGTCACTCAACCTGATATTTTAAGTTGATTTGACATATCAGCTGATGCACTTTTAAAAACTGGCTGCAGTAGTTTCGTCGCAGGTTTATGAAGGTAGTTTCTTCTTGTTAATACATCAAATATGCAGTTCTTACAACTTTTGAGCCTCAAAAATCTTTCACAAGGGTATTTTTCAATATTCAAAACAATATACAGTTTAATTAATCTTTTCTCAATATCCTTGGAGTCCCATTGTCTTGAGACATATAACGGAAAAATCTTATTGCATCTCATACTATGTGCTTCCAAAAGATTGATCGTGCTAAGCCGATATGCCTTCTATGCCCATTCACAGCTGTTGAATTTGTACAGGGGTTTATCTATCGTGCGTTGGTACAACTCTCATGTGTGAGAGTGGTCCTCACACACAGCTCTTCTAAAGATGATGGGATCAAAGATTTTTCATTTCATTTCCTCTCTGGCTCTTACTGATTCCCTTCAACCTCTCTCTCTCTTCGCTGCACTGTTGCAGCTTTTTCTCTCTGTCATCACTTTAACGGTCATTGCTCTTCTGAACACTCTGCTTGCATTACGGAGGGCGTGTGACGCCCGTCTGGCAGCATACTATTACCCATTTTCTTCCAGACTCTAAAGCAATAAGTCACCTCTGGAACTGTCTGCCTCAGTCTGCATCATCACCCCTGATCTTTTAAACGAAATGTCTCCAAATATATTGAAATGAACGGTTCTCCAATTTGACTGTCTTTTCTTTAGGGTGACCATTTAATCTGCGAGCTTCTGCCCTTTGGGTCCTTTTTCTTTCCATAAAAAAAGAAACAGAAAATGACTGAAAGAGATATACGGTAATTAAAGGAGACAGGAACGATTAAAAAAACGGCGATGATCAAAATGACTACCAATGATCCACAGGTATACATGGCGAGTGAAAAGAAGGATGGGTGGTGAGTTGAACAAGTGGAAGGCAATGATTAATTACACAGCCCTGCAACCATTTTGCTGACCGACAAGTAACACATATTTCAGTGTAATTAGAGGTCGCTGATATGAACTCAGTACGTCAGGTTTAGCCGCAAAATATTACGTATTTTATCGGGAAAGCACGATTCGGTTGCATGACTCTCGCATTTGCTCATTATTATTTCTATTTCTATTAACTGTTTATGTTTTTTTCTATAGTATTTTCATTGACTAAGATATATATATATATATATATATATATATATATATATATATATATATATATATATATATATATATATATATATATATATATTGTTACGGAACGGAGAAAGATAACGTACACTTTAAGTGAGAATACGAAGAGTCACTACTGTCCCGTAAAGTTCCAGGTTCAAAACAAAAGAGTTAGGTAAAATTACAAGTTAAAGTTTAAGGCTTAAACTAACAACAAAACATTCAGGACTCATAAGGATAATGTAATGGCAAATAAACAGATTAAATATATGGTTAACTGCAATAGCCTCTATTAACACGAAATTAGCAAGAGTAAATTTATCTAAGTCAGCCCTGATAAAATGAGATACCAGCTAATACTCAGTGAATGCCAGATAAATTATTACAGATACAAACTATTATCAAAAATGGCTGATAGTAAAACTTTACATAAATTACAAAAAGAACTCACTAGGCCTACAAATCAACACCTTATGCTATACAGTACAAGGAAAAAATGCAATAACAGTTATACTCAAATTACACACAGCTGCTAGATGTTTGGAGATTTCTTGAGCACTCACAATAATAATATCTGTACAGGGGAGGACAGAGATGTGAACAAAATGAGGAGCAGATCTAAGTGGCAAAGATGCAGAGACTGAGCTCATTATATAGGGGCCAGCAGAGCTTGATAAAACTTGTAAGAAGGACGCGCAAATGAAAGCCATGGGGACATAGAGTTCACAATCCTGCTCTGGACAACAGAGAGAACGACTTACTCAACTATAACGGTAGAAGGGGGGGACTGAGGCAGAACACGCTCGTGATCAAACATGCAGCATACTGTGCGTTAAAATTACGCAAAGGATGATGAAATCATAGGCTATGTAACACCTCCCCACAAAGAAAAAAGAAATTTACAAAGGAAATTTCTTATTACTCTAAAACAATCTGTATATGGCATTACAGAACATGCAAAAGTCTTTCCTAATTTTACAAAACATGAGATCTCCCTAGCACTTTCAGTCATAGGTACTTGCCAGTATCCCTTTAACAAATCAAACTTGCTTATGTACCTAGCCTTTCCGATCTTGTCTATGCAATCTTCCACACGAGGGAGAGGTTAAGTGTCTGTTTTAGTTATCTGATTAACACGTCTGTAGTCAATGCAAAGCCGCTGTGACCCACCTGGCTTAGGGACCAGAGTGACAGGAGAACTCCACTCGCTCTGACAGGGCTCAATCATCTTGTGGTCCAACAGGTAGCCAAGCTCCTTCTGGATGAGAGGAACTTTCACTGGGTTCACACGGTAAGGAGGCAATATAATTGGCTTTGCGTCTCCAACATCGACATCATGCATCAACACAGTGGTTCTTCCTGGAGTGGCACGGAACACTTGCGGGTACTCCTGCAGTAATGCCGAAAACTCCTGCCTTTCCTTGGGAGGTAGATGAGAAAGCTTAGTCTGGAGAGCATTCATGATATCAGGATTCTTCCCCAAACTATCACTCAGGCTCATACTGCATGGGAGAGCTTCACTTGCAGACTCGGGTGGAACAGCTACAGTGCAGACTGGATTATTTTCGTCCCGCCTGTGATATAACTTTAGCATGTTGATGTGACATAGTTGCTTGCTCTTTCTACGATCTGGTGTGGCGATGACATAGTTGACATCACTGAGTTTCTTCTCCACGAAATAAGGGCCACTAAACTTGGCTTGAAGAGGTTGCCCATGAACTGGTAGCAGAATCAAAACCTGATCTCCTGGCTGAAAGTGGCGTAACCTGGACTTCTTATCATACCAAGTCTTCATCTTCTCCTGAGCAGCTCCTAAATTCTCTCTCGCCAGCTGTAAAGCAGTGGACAGCCGTTCTTTGAACTTCATCACATACTCCAGCAGGTTGACGTCATCTTCCTCCGACAGCCAGCATTCCTTGAGTAACTTAAGGGGTCCTCTTACTTCATGGCCAAACAGTAGTTCAAAAGGTGAGAAGCCCAGTGATTCATTTGGAGATTCTCTTGCAGCAAACACAACGAATGGAAGACCTTTATCCCAGTCTTTCTGATGTTCCAAACAGTATTTCTTGAGCATCGATTTGAGTGCTTGATGATATCTCTCCAACGCTCCTTGGGTCTGGGGATGGTAAGCTGAAGACGTGATCTGGGTGATGCCCAACTCTTTCAGAGACTGCTTGAAAACGTTTGACATGAAATTACTTCCCGGTCTGACTGTACCTCCTTGGGCAGACCAAACTTTGTGAAGAACCCTAGCATTTCCTTAACCACGTTCTTTGCTGAGATGTTTCTAAGTGGAATGGCTTCAGGATAACGAGTAGCCATATCAATCATGGTCAACACATAAGAAAATCCTGAAGAAGTCTTAGGAAGAGGGCCCACAATATCCACCAACACACGGGTGAAAGGCGCCTCAAAAGGAGGAATGGGAACTAGAGGTGCAACCTTTTCGGTCTGATTACACTTCCCCACAACTTGACAGGTGTGACAAGACTTACAATACCAGGAAACATCCCTGAAGATACCTGGCCAGTAGAAGTGTTTCAAAATGCGTGCCACAGTCTTCCTCACTCCAAGGTGTCCTGCCAAACTGGAATCATGAGCCACTCTAATGATATCCTGCCTACAAACACGAGGGATGACAACTTGATGTACAACCTCCCATTCACAGTCGGCTGATGCTGTTGGGGGTCTCCACTTCCTCATAAGTACTCCTGACTTTACATAATAACAAGTAGAAGCACCGGCTGACTCTTCTTCACTGTAAGCAGAGTTAGCTAGACCTCTCAACTCAGGGTCAGTAACCTGCAACTCAACCAACTCTTGACGAGACAAATTATCAACACTACGGGGTACTGCCTCATCTGGTGAGTGGTCCAAATTAGCAAGAAAAGTGTCAGCTAGGATAACATCATCATCATCATTATCCTCTAAATCACCAGTAACTTTAGACTTAGCCCTAGTGACAGCACATGCAGGGAACACATTAGGGACATCACAATCCTGGGACGCAGCCACTGGCTCACTAGACAACTGAGGAGCTGGACACACTTGACTTCCACCAATATCATTTGCAAGTAAGAAAGTTACACCTGACATTGGAAGTGTCTCAACCAACCCAACCATAACAGAACCATTAACAAAACCAGACTCTAAATTCACTCTGCACAGAGGGACAGAGAAGTAATTATTCCCTACACCTTGTAAGATTACAGTTTCATCAGAGGAATTAACATTAGAGCCTAGAACACTGGTCAGCATAAGGGATTGGCAAGCACCTGTATCACGATATATTTTAACTGATTTCCTGTCATTACTGTCCAGAGGACTGACAAAACCATCAGACAGGAAATTAGCACATGAACTCTTGAGAGTGTCACCCACGTTACTGCTCAAAAGAGGAGCTCCATCATGAGAATTTAAGTTACCCCTCAAAGCAGGTTCAGTTAACTCAGTTAAAGAATTCTGGGAACTCTCAAGAGTGGACACTAGACCAATTGACTGAATATTTAAAGACTCCTTTTTGTTCACATCACGCTGTCTCCTGAAACATCTCTCCGTAGTATGACCAAGCTTACTACAATAAGTACATTTACTTTTCTGAAATCTAGAGGTGAAGCTGGTATTTACTTCCTGAGAAACATCATCCTTATTCTCTTTCCTGTTACCTGTACTCTGAGTAGAGGCAACGTACTTACTCTCAGCTTTCCCTTTTTCTCTAGAATATCTCTTGTGAGTGAGAACATACTCATCAGCTAAAACTGCAGCATCAGACAAATTATTTATTCTTTTCTCATCAAGATATAGGCTTACATCTTTACTAATACACCTTTTGAAGTCCTCCAGCAAAATCATCTGCTTAAATTTGTCAAAATCAGAATCCACATTCTTAGAATTTAACCACTGCTCTAACAAATCTTCTTTGATTTTTGCATACTCAACATGGGATTGCTTATCTTGCTTGTAAGTTGTCCTAAATTTTACTCTATAAGCTTCAGGAACAAGCTCATAGGCCTTAAGAATCAAGCTCTTAACTACATCATAATTATCAGACTGATCCTGAGGCAAAGATGCATAAGTTACTTGAGCTTTACCGGTGAGAACAGTTTGAAGGAGTACTGGCCAATACTCCTTAGGCCAATTAAAACCTGTAGCTACCCTCTCAAACAACTGAAAATACTTTGTTAAATCAGATTCATTAAAAGGAGGGACAAGTTTAACATTTTTAGCCACATCAAAATCATCAGAGCTAGATGATCCAGTTCCACCTTGTTTCATGCGATACTCATGGTCTGCCTGAATCCTGGCAAGTTCAACTTGTGCCTGAGCCTGTATCTGTGCCTCCTGAATCCGGACCTGAGATTCCGCCTCCTTAGCCTGAGACTCAGCCTCCTTAGCACGTGCTTGAAATTCAGCTTCCTTCACACGAGCCTCCTGCAGGGCTATCTGTAACTTAGCTAATTCAATCTGCGTTGGCTCATTTCGAGGAGTTACATTAAACAAGCTTTCATTAATCATGTCAACAATTTGATCTTTGGAATGATGAGAGCGAACAGCAATTCCCAATTGTTGAGCAACAAGCTTAAGTTCATTCTTTGTTCTGTTTTCTATATCACACACTGTTTGCACATTTGACAAAAAATCTTTGGCTTCATCAAGTGTAGTAATAGTAGACATCATGAATAAGTAACAGTCACAAAATATCAAGCAATATCCTTATGATAATATCCTGAATATCCTGATGAGAGGTCGCCAAATTTATGTTACGGAACGGAGAAAGATAACGTACACTTTAAGTGAGAATACGAAGAGTCACTACTGTCCCCTAAAGTTCCAGGTTCAAAACAAAAGAGTTAGGTAAAATTACAAGTTAAAGTTTAATGCTTAAACTAACAACAAAACATTCAGGACTCATAAGGATAATGTAATGGCAAATAAACAGGTTAAATATATGGTTAACTGCAATAGCCTCTATTAACACGAAATTAGCAAGAGTAAATTTATCTAAGTGAGCCCTGATAAAATGAGATACCAGATAATACTCAGTGAATGCCAGATAAATTATTACAGATACAAACTATTATCAAAAATGGCTGATAGTAAAACTTTACTTAAATTACAAAAAGAACTCACTAGGTCTACAAATCAACACCTTATGCTATACAGTACAAGGAAAAAATGCAATAACAGTTATACTCAAATTACACACAGCTGCTAGATGTTTGGAGATTTCTTGAGCACTCACAATAATAATATCTGTACAGGGGAGGACAGAGATGTGAACAAAATGAGGAGCAGATCTAAGTGGCAAAGATGCAGAGACTGAGCTCATTATATAGGGGCCAGCAGAGCTTGATAAAACTTGTAAGAAGGACGCGCAAATGAAAGCCATGGGGACATAGAGTTCACAATCCCGCTCTGGACAACAGAGAGAACGACTTACTCTACTATAACGGTAGAAGGGGGGGACTGAGGCAGAACACGCTCGTGATCAAACATGCAGCATACAGTACTGTGCGTTAAAATTACACAAAGGATGATGAAATCATAGGCTATGTAACAATATATATATATATATATATATATATATATATATATATATATATATATATATATATATATATATATATATATAAAACAAACCATTTAAAATTTGCAGAAGCCATTCTTCTAATCCCAGAGACAGCAGAGACATTCCATGAAATTTTACATGATCTAAAACGAAAATGTCTCAAAGTAGGGCTAGAGATGGACCAGAGTAAAACTAAGGCAATGTTTAATCCAAGTACATCAAAGGGCGTCATCAGAATAAGAAACTGAGAGCACAGTTACCTGGTGTAAATTCTAAAGCTAATGAAAAACCATGATGTTAAAATAAAAAGACGCATTACAATTGAATAGAAAGTTTTCGGTAAAACTTGCCAATATGAATGAAACAAAAAGTTCATAAAGAAAGTATAATCCCCGCCATGACATATGGTTGTGATACCTCGAGATTGACAAAATCGATGGAAAATCAATTAATACGTTCTCAAAGAGGAACAGAAAGGTTATTGTTGGGAAAATCTTTAAGGGACGGGAAAAGAACAACTTGGGTGAGAGAGCAGCCTAAAGTCAAAGAGACTGTAAAAGTTATAAAGGAACACAAGTGGCGATGGGCAGGTCATGTAGCAAGGATAGGAGATAACTGATGGAGCAGGAGGCTGACTGCCTGGACTCCATGAGATTGTAAGCGTGGCAGAAAAAGGCCAGACAGGAAATGGAGAGATGAAAGAGAAAAGTTTGCAAGGAAAACGTGGAAGAGACTGGCTAGAGGAAGTCAGGGAAATGGATGGAGAAGGCCTTTCCTCAGCAGTGGACTTACAATGACTGATGATGATGATGATGACAATTATGTTGATGATGATGATGACGATGATGATGACATTATGTGTATATATGTATGTATGTATCAGTCTATCTTTTTATCAATCTCTCTCTCTCTCTCTCTCTCTCTCTCTCTCTCTCTCTCTCTCTCTCTCTCTCTCTATGATTATATCTGTCTATCTATATACCTAGGCTGCTTCTCCCAAGGAAAGGGAGGTAGCCGAGACAGGACGACACACTCCCAATTTACTCATCCATTCAAACACATTCATTCGCATCTCAGCCCTAAAGGGGAGAAAGGACAGATCCTCACATCACCACACTGCACGAGGGTCAATTGCGCAGTGCAATCAGTGACATCCACAGCAGGGCTCGACAACAGAGCTGGTTTACCTCTGCCACATCGTAGTACAGTAGACCCATCCCCTTACCCGCACCTGACCAGATCAGCTGATCAGACAAATGCGGGAGAATATTCCCTCAGGGCTGCGTCATCATTTATTAATTCACAATTTCTCTCCATTCACTTCTATCAAGCACAGCCACTCTTCCTTGCTCAGCAGACATCCCTCTCGCATCCAACACTCTCTTCACACTATCCATCCATCCTATTCGTGGTCTTCCTCTCAGCCTTACACCTCTCACATCAGACCTAGTTATCTTTTCCACCAAATGCCCATTATCCATTCTCTCCATATGCCCAAACCATCACAACACCCTCTGCTCAACTCAATGAGCCATCTTCCGCACAACTCAAGTTCTCCTTCGCACTTCATCATTTCTCACTTGATCCATACGCGTCACTCCACACATACTCCTCAGACACCTCATCTCCATTACATTCAAAGTTCTCTCTGCTACACTCATTTACCATTTTTCAGCCCTATATAATGCAGTCGGTACCACAACACCTTCATACAGCCTTCTCTTTACACCCATTCTATGCGAATGACATCTAAACTTCTTTTTTTTCATTCTTTCCAGCACCTTTTGCTACTTCATTCATTCTAAACTTCACTTCTGCATCTAATCTTCCATCCACAGTAACATGTGACCCTAAGTACTTAAACACTCTATCTCCTCAAGCAACTGACCATTCAAAACTATATCCATCCTCCTACCATCTACCAACCTCGTACACTTCATCACTTTACGCTTATTTACTTTCAATTTCCTCCTTTCACACACCCTTCCAAACTCCTCTTCCAACAGTCTCAATACCTCCGCTGAATCATCCACCAGTGCAGTATCATCTGCAAACAGCAGCTGCTTCAGATTCCGCTTTCTACCATCAACATTCACCAGACTCAGACCTCCACCCAACACTCTTGCATTCACCTCCCTTACAACACCATCCATATAAAAATTAAACAACCAAGGAGACATCACACATCCCTGCCGCAGCCCCACTCTCACGGGAAGCGACTCACAGTATTTCCCACTCTTACACACGCTCTACTATTTACATAAAAACTTTTCACTCCTTTTAGTAACCTACCATTAAGTCCATATAATCTTGAAACAGTCCACAAAGCCTCCCTATCAATTCTATCATACACTTTCTCTAAATCGATGGACGCCCAAAACACATCCTTACCTTTCGCTAAATACTTTTCACACACCTGTCTCACAGCAAACACCAGATCCACGCATCCCCTCCCTCTTTGAAAGCCACACTGCTCATCACCAATCACTCCCTCTGTGCCCTCTCTAACTTTCTTAATTAACACTCTACCATACACCTTACCCACAACTCTCAACAGACGTATACCCCTAAAGCTAGTACAATCATACTTATCACCCTTACCTTTATACAATGAGACCACACAAGCACTTCCTCAGTCAATTGGCACCATGCCTTTCACAAAGCACACATTCAACATCTTACTAACCAGTCAGCAATAGTCGCTCCACCACCTTTCAGGGATACCACAGCACACCCATCCATACCTGCAGCTTTCCCTGTTTTCATCTCCTTTACTGCCTCCTGCACTTCCTCCTTCGTGATCAAAGAATCATTGAACTCTCCCAACACATTTATTCTTTGCACCCTTCCATCCGCCGCAATCTCAGCCTCCCTTTCCTCCTCTACATTTAACAATCTTTCAAAATACTCCACCCATCTCTTCCTTACTGCATCCATCTCAATTAACATCCTTCCAGCATCTGCTTGTACTCGCTCCTCCTCCCCAGACTCTTCCTTTCGCATCTTTTTCACCTTTTTCGAAAACATTTTAATATTCTGTTGAAAATTCTCAATCAACCGCCTACCCCACCTCTCATCTGCTGCCACTTTAGCATCACGTACAGCCCTTCTCGCCCTATTCCTCTTTTCCTTTTACCTCTCATATGACGCCTCATCCCTCCTCTGCAGTCACACTTCATATGCACGTCTCTTCTCAGCCACAGGTATACTTACTTCCACGCATCAGCATTCACTTCCTCTTCTTACACCACAATCCACTCGTCTCACATCACACACTTCTTCTGCATTCCCCACCTCAACACTCTTAAACAACTGCCATTCCTCCTCTACTCTGCCATTTTCCTGATCTTTATCCAACTCACTTTCAAAACCTCCTTCCCACACCTAACTCTCCTAGCTGTCACCCATCTCTTACCTATTCTTAACTTTCCCTCCACCAGGTAGTGGTCGGACATACCTCCAACCTCCCCTCTCAGAACACTCATATCCAACAATCTTCCTATTACAGGGGTTCTTAACATAGGGTCCATGGACCCTCGTCTGGATGGGCTTCAGGGGGTCCGTGAAGGTCAGAATTGAGAACAATTTAGCAGTATTGCGTGATGCCGTTTGGCATCATTAGCTGAAAAAAAAAAAAAAAAATCGAAGAGTCTTGAAGGATTCTGGTGTTCGTTGACACAAGCCTACCCTCGTCTGGCAAAGCGAGCTATGGATGTTGTGATTCTGTTTGCTACTACATTCCTTTGTGAGTCAGGGTTTTCAGCGCTTGTTTGTATCAAAACGAAAAGTCGAAATCAACTGGATGTCAACGGTGACATGCGTGTTGTGTTGCCTTGTAAAAGACCGCTCCACAAATTCATCTTCTTATTCAAGCCAAACAACAACAACCCTGTCACTGAAATGAATTTTTGAGCAGAATTAAAGTTTTGTTTTGTTTAATTTGCACAAGTTAGATGTATTTCATATTTTCATCGAGTGGCCATTAGTTTTGCATGAAAAGAGTAAGAAACATAATTCTTTGTAAAGACTGTTTTATACTTTGTGTATGTCATACACTGCGTGAGGTAGTTTTCAATAAATGTATATATACTGCATGCAAAATACTGTGTTTATGTGCTTATATGCATTTTTGCAGGGAAGGGGTTCATAGCTTTCACCATATTCTCGAAGGGGTCCGTGACTCAAAATAGGTTAAGAACCACTGTCCTATTACATTCCTGGACACAACCACACAGTCCATCAATGCTCCATCATCACCCTTCCACCCTCCTGTCTCACCTATGTATACTTATAAATATCTTTCTTCTCAAACAAGGTATTTCCAATCACCAATTTCTCGTTCAACGCACATCCCTATCATTCGTTCCCCATTTTCATTTCTTCCAGGCACACCATGCATACCAACTACACCTTCAGCTGCTACATCTCCCATCATTACCACATTCACATTCGCTCCAAAACTCTGCAGACACTCATCAACATCATTCCAGAAAGACACCCTCTCTTCTTCATCCCTTTCACTGCCAGGCCCATGTGCACTCACAAACACCCACAACTCACGTTCAGATTTCGTTTTCACCCACATCAGTCTCGATGACACCTCCTTCCATTCAGTCACACACTGCTGTACTTTCGGACTCACTAACAAGGCCACACCCACTCTTGCCTTTCCTCTATCAACACCTGACAATCTTCCATTCACACTTTCAAACTTAGACTCACCTTTCCCTTTCATCTTTGTTTCACTCAAAGCTAACACATCCAGCTTTCTTCTCACAAACATTCTCTCAATCTCCTTCCTTTTAGCCTCAATCGTACTACATCCACACACATTCATAGACCAAATCTTCAGGGTACGGGGATAACTCAATCCCCCATCCCTTTCTATTCCGTCTCATTGTAAGGATTAAAAAAAACAGAGGAGGGGGAACCCTAGTCCCCTCACTCCGCCCTTTGTAGTCGCCTTTTACGACACGCAGGGAATACGGTGGCAGTATTCTTCCTAACACAACCTGGCCGCAGAGTAGTAGTACCACCCCATAGTGCGGCCAGATTGTGTCCCCCCCGCCACAAGGGGAAATATATAAATGCATATATTATAAACATATTTATCTTTCTACCTTATCTATATCTATCTATATCTACGGTATATCTATCTACTTATCTATGTCTATCTATTTATCTATCTATTATATATATATATATATATATATATATATATATATATATATATATATATATATATATATACATACAGTATATTGTGTGTGGGTGGATGGGTTGGTGGGTGTGCGTAATATCGTTTATATAGACTCCAACATGCATGCATCATTCTTGGTCATCTAATGGCGGCTTTCCTTGCTGATCGATCTCTGGTATCCTCCCTGTTCAGAGTCTTATCCCTGAGGCCACTTTCTATGACCTCGTCCGAGGTCATTTTCTGTCTGCTTCTGGCAACCCTACCCTCAACGTTCACACTTACTACCTTCTTCACCTATCTGTCATCCTTCATCCTCTCAACATACCCAAACCATTTCCTTCTATCCCATCTCATCACAAAACTAATTCATTCCAGTTTCAACCTTCCCATCAACACTTCAGCCATAATCCTACCCCCTCCCCCGAGGCCTGGCATTCAAGAACACACTACAAATCTATATAATAATAATCTGTACGTTTAAAACGACGGATCTCTTCTTCCTTTATTGCCCAGGTCTCACTACCATAGAACATTACACCCTTAACACATGGAGCTTATGAAGATCCCTTAGCAAGAAGAGTGAGCCATCTCTATGTGAGGAGAGGAAACAGCTCCCTGAACTTCATCCAACCATTCCTTACCCCAGCTGCTGACCTAGCTCCAGTCCCACCTCCAGCACTTAATATGTCCTTCAAATAATATATATTTTTCACATCCTCAAGAGACTTTTCATTAAGATCAATCCTTTCACACCTGACAAGCTCTACATACTCTCCCCGACAAACTGCACACACCAAATCAGTATTATTTTGCACTGTATTTCTAATAGTGCTGCATCTCATATGTACCCACTTATCACAACCACTGCACAAAATGGAGTTGCTTCCCACACCCCTGCGGCAAACAGCACATGACCACACTCCCTCTGCTCTGACAGTCCCACTGCCAGTCCTAGATATCATCGATCTTGATTTATCCAAACTTACTCTCAAACCCTTGTGCGTCATTCCATCTCTCCATTTCTTAATTCTTTCATCCACATCATTTCCGTTCTCTGTAATCAACACCAAATCATCAGCAGACAATTTCTCCCATGGGGGTCCATTTCTGCAGTCACGTGAGAGAGCGTCAAGCACCATGACAAGAAATTAAGGGGCTCAAGACCGACCCATGATGCATACCAGCATTCACGAAAACTTCATCAATGATTTCTCATTCACGCTGACCTGAGTGTGAGCGCCCACATACATAGCCACAACCACTCTAACAAGCCACTCACCAATCCCAGTCTTTCTCATAGTTCGCTTCGGCATCTCTCTGGGACTCAGTCAAATGCCTTTTCAAAATCAACAGAAACAAATTACAGTTCCCTTTTCATTCTTACAAGTTTTTCCCGAAGTTGTCGGACAGTTCATATGCCATCAGTGGTCCCTTTGCCTGGCATAAACCCAAACTGCATCTCATCAATATTCACTCTTTCCCTTATCGTACCTTATATACGGGTAAATATATAAAGACACACACACACACACACATACATATATATATATATATATATATATATATATATATATATATATATATATATATATATATATATATATATATATATATATATATATATATTGCTAAAATCAGATTAAACAGGTTGACATCTTTTGCTAAGACACACACACACACACACATATCTATCTATCTATCTATATATCTATATATCTAAAGTATATCTATATCTATCTATCTATCTATCTATCTATCTATCTATCTATCTATCTATCTATCTATATATATATATATATATATATATATATATATATATATATATATATATATATATATATATATATATATATATGTATATACAGTATATGTGTGTGTGTGTATAAATAAATAATTATATATATATATATATATATATATATATATATATATATATAGATAGATAGATAGATAGATAGATAGATAGATGTGTGTCAACCTGTTTAATCCGATTTTAGCAAAACCTGGTGTAATGGTTGGATGTCAGCCATGTTTGTGACCGACATTTTTTTTTTTTTTTTTTAACATTTGATCAGTTATGAAACTCTCACAAGGAAGGTCAACTTAAGCAGCTTTGGTACAGTATGATACTGGCTAAACTTCATGGATGGGGTGATGGTAAGCAAGAACAGAGGGATACAGTGTCAAGAGAATTTTAATTATGTCTCACTGTTATGACACCAGAGTAATGTTATGATGATTCTGAACCCACAAAAACTTTGATGTCACTACAATCTCTCCTCTTACAACAATTTCTTATATCACCGCTTAGCGTTGGAGTGTAAATCACCAGGATACGCACTGAATTTGAAGTTGAGATTATAATGGTGTCAGTTGGTAATGGGAATTCAGTAACCGGTGAGGTTTCTGTTTCGGTTCTAGTTGTCCTTGT
This sequence comes from Coenobita brevimanus, assembly GCF_032717465.1. Taxonomy (NCBI): domain Eukaryota; kingdom Metazoa; phylum Arthropoda; class Malacostraca; order Decapoda; family Coenobitidae; genus Coenobita; species Coenobita brevimanus. Next base: position 17,787,179 of record NC_136969.1, read on the forward strand.
TCAATTCAGGTTGTATTAGAATTTATGGAGGATGGAAGGTGTGGTCAACTCTGGAACTGTCTCCCTCTGTCTGTATTTCCTGCTACCTATGATCTCCAGTCTTTCAAAAGCAGTGTGTCCAGGCATCTCGAAATGAATGGATCTTGAATTTGGCTCTCTTTTGTATTTTGTTTTTCTCTTTGAGGGAACTCTTATTGCGGGCTCATGGCCTTTGGTTCCTTCGTCCTCGCATTAAAAAAAAAAAATATTCTTTATGGCTAGCCGTCACTGTATTGACCTTCAGCATAACACTTTGAACTTACCAACGTGGCTGCCATTAAATTACCGAGTCTGTTTTTAGTGTAAACCCCAAAACCAACTGGGTTGTTTTAATCCCCTTACTCCGAAATAGATACCAAAGAATACCCGACTTACGTCCAAACAGTAGGATCAGATTTCTTACTGAATGGGTTAGCGTGAATTTAGGCAGGCCTAAGTTCTCGAGTTGTTATTCCCCTTCAGTGCGCCTTGCGGGCAGCCCAGTACATAGCCATCAAAGAAGGGTAGTTGGAAACCCGACTCTAAAGAGTATTGCATTGATTTTAATCATACCCAGAATTAGATGAATGCTTAAATCCATAGACTCATTTCCCTAGTTAACATTGTTCTGACAACACTTGAAACAGAAAGACCATATGAGTTATGATTGGACGTCGTTCTTTTTCGTCACTGAGGGACTTGAGGAGGAACGATACTAAAACGATATAAAGACCACTTACTCAATAATACATCCTGCACCCCTCTCCAACAATAACGCTTTCACTTCAATGGTGAGACTTAACCATAACACTCTGTTCAATTAATGGTAAGACCCAAAATGACCTAACTTATTATTTCACATCTTCCGAGAATCAGATTATAATTTTAGATTAATACACTTCGATTACATTATTTCCCTTGTGACTTGTTATACAGAAAACTCCCCGGCTTAGGTTAAGGTACAGTTATTTAGATATTAGCCTAACACAATGAATGGGCGGGGGGGAGTGTATGGTATGTAAGTGTGGTGACGCGTTTGGCAGATTACGACTTGATTTGATGTTAAGATCTGCGGATCAGATGAAAGCCGGTGGTTGAGTCACACAAGAACTTTGCTATTGAACACACTATTAATAACTCTATTCTCTATAACTTTCCACGTGAAAATAACGGAAGGGGGAGATTATGAGGCTTTAACACCAACCTGCGGATCAGACAAAAGGCGGTGGTTGAGTCAAGGCCTAAAGAATCAGGTCAAACCGCCGCCAGACGAAAACTCGTCTATCTTCGCGTATGACGTCACGCGGCCAGCAGTGGGGCTGGCTCGCTCATTTCTCTTAAGGTCGCCGTACTGTTCACAACTATTCAATGCCTCCTAATTGTGCAGTATTTGGGTGTTATGAAGACTTTGGAAAGAAGGTTAAGGGTGTCAGCTTCTTTAGAGTATCAAGAAATGAAGAAGTTCTTCAAAAGTGGATACATTTGGGTAAAAGAAAAGACATCTTTAACCCAGACATAGCGCGAGTATGCAGTCGTCATTCTGAGCAAATAACATTTAAAACATCACTCAGATATGAGCTGCTGGACATACCAATACCTCCAAGTCAAAGAAGACTAGAGGCTTATGCATTTCCAACACTGATTTTACCATATTCTAAAGGCACGAATGTGACTCACGACTAAAAAAAACAAACACGAAGGGATATTTTTCAAAGATTCTTTTCAACAGTTATCCATGAAAATATCAAATGGGTGGACATATTCACTACGTTTTTCTTGCAATAACTCTTCTATACCAATCTGTCTATCTATTTATCTTTCTTTTTATCTATCTACCCCTCTATCTAATATATACTGAATTTATATTGCATGAGGTTCAGAGGAACACCTCAAATACTCTCTCTCTCCTCTCTCTCTCTCTCTCTCTCTCATTATATATTGACATGTATACAATGTTATGTAGACATATATGTGGATATACAAGAAATCGTATATATAAAGGGGGCTAATAAATATTCACTATATTTTTCTTGCAATAACTATTCCATACAAGCCTTTCTATATAACTATCTGTCTATCTAATGTATACTGATTTCATACTGTATAATTGTAAATAATGAGAGAGAGAGAGAGAGAGAGAGAGACTGAACAGGCCTAGATACAGGGTGAGTCAAAAGTAGCGCCCAGATTCTGGGAGATCATGTTGTTAATATTTGTCTTGCAGATTATTAATTTTCTTAGTTAATTCGTTTTGTTTTTATTTTGCAGGTAACTGCTGATTTCTACCTTCTTGTACACTGTAATACAAATGGCAAACAAACAATCAACTGACAGCCGTAAAAACAGAAATCGGGCGCTATTTTTGAATCACCCAGTGTGTGGGAGTGTCGAAGGACACTGGGCAATTGTATCAGAAGGAGCACCTCACTTATACTCTCTCTCTCTCTCTCTCTCTCTCTCTCTCTCTCTCTCTCTCTCTAATTATGTACGTATATATATATATATATATATATATATATATATATATATATATATATATATATATATATATATATATATATATATATATATATATATAAGAATATAGAATATACAGCTAATTCAGTACATTATGTACGTATAAGAATATAGAATATACAGCTAATTCAGTACATTAGACAGAGAGAAAAATAGAGGAATACATACATACGTACATAGGCTTGTATAGAAAATTTATTGCAAGAAATATACAAATTTATATACTGTATATCCATATGTAGCAACATAATATTTTATACATATAGATATATACTGAGAGAGAGAAGGAGAGACAGAGAGAGAGAACGGAGCTGTCAGTGAAGGCTTGGGAGTGTGTACACCACAGAAAATGGAGCAGACAGGAGAAGTAAAGGTAGGGGAGAGAGGGGATGAGGGACAGGTAGGCCGCCTGACGTCACGCCACCTGCGCACGGTTCGACCTGGTAATATTCTTTAGGCCTTGGGTTGAGTCTCGCAGTCACAGACTCACAGCTTGCCCTCGTTTTTTATAACCTCGGATAACGGTCCGATTGCATTCAAAGATGTTAATTTCCGGTTACAGCTTTCACGTTAACAATTATGTCTCGCATCACTCATTTGGGGATTGACTTCTTTAGAGATTATCGTATCTCACAAAGATTACACGACAATGGGAAAAATTTGAGTAGTATCGCTAATGATCACATCACTTAATATCAAGTCTTCGTAATGATGTTCGGATGCTGTTTGTCAGTTAGCTCAGCGTGGGAATGTACATCGATCGATATTTCGAAGCTAACTATACATAGAATATTATGGCCTGTTTCTCCCCTTCTGGCGCTCTCTCAATTAGCATCTCTATCACTAAAATGGGTTGAGACCGAAATATTTCTTTGAATTTACTCAATTAAGAGGCTGTGAAAACGCAGTCAATTTAAATGTTCGCCAAACTCCGCTACCAGCGTGTTTTTTGGAGGGGGGTTGAGGGAGTGTGGTCGGCTGATATAATAATTAATGCGATTTATGATGATACATAGAAGTTCATTTCTAACTTATCTCTACGATGCAAAAAATCACTCTTATATTATACTTATAGTACACCTATACTAGATTATAATTATCCACACATATACTAAACTGTTCTTAATTACTAAATTACATTTTTTTTTTTTTGCCTATCGACCATTGGAGCCGGAGCCCCTGGTCATTAGGGCAAAAATATATATACTGTATGTATATACATTGACACATATATACATATATATACGAACATATATATATATATATATATATATATATATATATATATATATATATATATATATATATATATATATATATATATATATACATAAACAACTATCTTACATCTAGGTTATACCTATATTACATCTTAACCTAACTTACTGGCACCACATAGGTAATTTAGCAGGAATGGAGGAAACATTCACTCTGCTATTAAGTTCAGCCTCACAAAACTTAGTGTAACCTACGTTTCAACTGTTCTGTTAAGGACTGTCAACTGCCAATGTTGGTAACCTATTCCATGTATTGCATATCTTGTACGTGAGGACATTTCCTAATATATCATGCAGGAATTGCCTCAAATGAAGCTTCCATCTCTGAGCTCTCGTCGAGTTGCTACTTAAACTAAGAAAATGATGGCAGTCGATGTTGTCACATCATAAACGTACGTGAAAACCTCAGATTCCTACTCAAATGCCTAGTCTTTAAAGATAAAGACCCGTTGCTTCCAGTCTGCTCTGATACTCCATGTTCCTGAAGGATGGGATCAGTTCAATTGCATGTGCCTTGACTCATACTTCCCTATATCCTTCTTCAGGGTCGGCGACCATAACTGAACTGCAAAATCCGGATGAGGTCACACAAGAAAACTAAGCAGTGAGAAGGGTATCTTCTTGATTATGTACTGTACCTAATCTGTCTCTTCAAATAGCCCAGAAACCTCTCTGCTCTCTTCTGTACTTCAGTGCACTGCTTAGGAAAGTTAAGGTCAGTTTTAATTCGTACACTCAAATCTTTTTCTAAACCACTGCTACTGATTGCACTCCATAAAAAAGATAGCTGGCTTTTAGATCTGCATGACTTACGTAGGTCTATTACTTCCGTAATGATGGGACACTGCATCCTAGCTTTGTGTCCTAAACTAATGTTGCAATCTGGCTGACTCAGGTGATCAATAAATAATTATGAATCTAGAACTACTTCCTAGTTTATTCCACTGGTGAATGTTTGCCAGCCAGAGGCTTCCTACAGATAGATCTTCACTTGTTCTTTGCAGTCAACCATTTCTCATACCATCTTGCTAACTCCCCTTGAATTTCCAGTGAATGAGTTCCTGCCATCAACATTCGTAAGTACTTGATCCAAAACCTTCTGTAGGTCCAAAGAAAGTCAGTTGCCCGGCACTGGTCATATTCAGGCAATACAGAGTTGAAAGAGCCAGAAAAATTGGTTATTTATGGCCAATGCCACCTAAAGCCTTGTGAAGTCTTACTGAAACATAATTCTAGATTATTTGTAACCCTCTCAGCAACCGTGATTTTTAATGCCTTCCCTACCACAGATGTAAGGCTAATTGGGTGCTTATGTTCTGGGGGGGGGGATCGATATCCTCTTTTAAAGGCGGGATCACATTTGCTTTCTTCGAGTCCAATAGAACTTCTCCGGTAGCCAGCCATTGTTAAAGATAGTAACCAGGTGAAAGGCCACTTAATATATTATGCATGATACTTGGAAAAAAAATTCATCCGAGTCGAGAATATGTTGGTCCCTATTTTGTCAGGCTTTTTGGACACGACTGAATCTGTGCACTGAACATTTGCTCAAGTCACAGCCACATGAGTAATGTTTGGTTCAAGGATATTACCTCCCACCTCTCTGGGCACAATTGAGAAGTGGAAATTCATAATGTCTGTCATTTAATGATAATGTTTGGTTCAAGGATATTACCTCCCACCTCTCTGGGCACAATTGAGAAGTGGAAATTCATAATGTCTGTCATTTAATGATCAAAATTTTATTAAAAGAAAACAAAAGTTTCTACATCAAGAAATAGATCAATGTTGCTCTTAAATATAACCTCTTCATATGAAATAGCTCTCCAGAGATTTTGTTCATGTTCAGCCCTGTTCACAGGTAATTTTGCCCTTCTAAACAGGTGGGAGGAATGTTGCCTCCCTTGCATTATTTTACAGATATTTTTATGGCAAATGCTCAGACGAAGTTGTGTCCATGGTGCCACCTCTCCATGCCTTCCCTCGTGCTACACGGACATCTGGTAGCGCTCATGACTGGACTGTCACTCAGCCATATTGCAGAACTTCTTCCTATCAGACTTCTTTTTTTCCCCGAACTGCATCTGTCTGGAACTCGCTTCCCCAGAGTTGCTTCCCTCCAAATTTCAACCCACAGCTGTTCAAATCTAACTGTTATAGATATTTTAAGAACAGAGGACACCAGTAATCTGGTGTATGGATTATTTTTTTTTTATTCATTTGTTTTTCCTTCCTCCGATCTGTTATGAAAAAAAAATTAAGACTGTTAGACTACCACTGTCTTTCAGCCTGTCGTATGTTTGCTGTTTTACATTGCCTAATTGTTACCGCACTTTCACGTATGAATCATATAGGTAGGAACAGTGCTGATACAACTCGCTTTAAGAGCATGCACGTTGTCTGCTGTGCTGTAAAACACGCTCTGAATACACACTATAATTCATTCACACTCTGCATATTTAAACCTCCCCAAGACCTTTGAATTTCCCTCTCCTTAACCTCTGCCAGGCTGATTCTTTGTAAGGTAGTTTTCCTCCCCTGGTTCATTGATAGAGGAAGGGCATGGGAAGGCGTGGACTTGTTGGTGAGTCCGGAAGTACAGCAGAGTGTGATTGAATGGAAGGAGGTGTCATCGAGACTGATGTGGATGAAAGAGAAATTTGAACGTGAGTTGTGGGTGTTTGTGAGTGCATATGGGCCTGGTAGTGAAAAGGATGAACAAGAGAGGGAGTCTTTCTGGAATGATGTTGATGAGTGTCTGCAGAGCTTTGAAGCGAATGTGAATGTGGTAATGAGGGGAGATCTGAATGCTGGAGTGGAAAATGTACCAGTTGAAGGTGTAGTTGGTATGCATGGTTTGCCTGGAAGAAATGAAGATGGGAAATGAATGATAGGGATGTTCATTGAGCGAGAGATGGTGATTGGAAATACCTTGTTTGAGAAGAAAGATATTTATAAGTATACATGGGTGAGACAGGAGGGTGGAAGGGTTGTTGATAGAGCATTGATGGACTATGTGATTGTGTCCAGGAATGTAATAGGAAGATTGTTGGATGTGAGAGTTCTGAGAGGGAAGGGTGGAGGTACGTCTGACCACTACCTGGTGGAGGGAAAGTTAAGAGTAAGTATGAGATGTGTGAGAGCTAGGAGAGTTAGGGGTGGCAGGGAGGTTTTGAAAGTGAGTGAGTTGGACAAAAGAGAGAAAATTATGGATTATCAAGAGAAATTGAAAGATGAGTGGAACGCAGTGTGAAACATCAGGAATGGCAGTGTGGAGGAGGAATGGCAGGTGTTTAAGAGTGCTGTGGTGGGGCATGCAGAAGAGCAGTGTGGTGTGAGACGAGTGGGTGGTGGTGTAAGAAAAGGGTGTGAATGGTGGTGCAAGGAAGTAAATATAGCTGTGGCTGAGAAGAGACATGCACATGAAGTGTGGCTGCAGAGGAAGGATGAGGCGTCATATGAGAGGTAAAAGGAAAAGAGGAATAGGGCGAGAAGAGCTGTACGTGATGCTAAAGAGGCAGCAGATGAGAGGTGGGGTAGGCAGTTGACTGAGATTTTTCAACAGAATAAGAAAATGTTTTGGAAGGAGGTGACAAGGGTGCAAAAGGGAGAGTCTGAGAAGGAAAAGCGAGTAAAAGCAGAGGAAGGAAAGATGTTAACTGAGATGGATGCAGTAAGGAAGAGATTGGCAGAGTATTTTGAAAGATTGTTAAATGTAGAGGAGGAAAGGAAGGCTGAGATTGTGGCAGATGAAAGGATGCAAGGAATAAATGTGTTGGGAGAGTTCAATGATTCTTTGATCATGAAGGAGGAAGTGTAGGAGGCAGAAAAGGAGATGAAAACAGGGAAAGATGCAGGTATGGATGGGTGTGCTGTGGAATGCTTGAAAGGTGGTGGAGCTACTATTGTTTACTGGTTAGTAAGATTGTTGAATGTGTGCTTTGTGAAGTGCATGATGCCAATTGACTGGGCAAGTGCATGGGTGGTCCCGTTGTATACAGGTAAGGGTGATAAGTATGATTGTACTAGCTTTAGGGATATAAGTCTGTTGAGTGTTGTAGATAAGGTGTATGGTAGAGTGTTAATTAAGAGAGTTAGAGAGGGTACAGAGGGAGTGAATGGTGATGAGCAATGTGGCTTTAGGAGAGGGAGGGGATGCGTGGATCAGGTGTTTGCTGTGAGACAGGTGTGTGAAAAGTATTTAGCAAAAGGCAAGGATGTGTTTTGGGCATTCATGGATTTAGAGAAAGCGTATGATAGAATTGATAGAGAGGCTTTGTGGACTGTTTAAAGATTATATGGACTTGATGGTAGGTTGCTAAAAGGAGTGAAAAGTTTTTATGCAAATAGTAGAGAGTGGGAAATACTGTGAGTGATTAGTTTCCCGTGACAGTGGGGCTGCGGCAGGGATGTGTGATGGATGGTGTTGTAAGGGACGTGAGTGCAAGAGTGTTAGGTGGAGGTCTGAGACTAGTGAATGTTGATGGTTAAGAGGGGAATCTGAATCAGCTGCTATTTGCAGATGATACTTCACTGGTGGCTGATTCAGAGGAGAGATTGAGACAGTTGGTAGAGGAGTTTGGAAGGGTGTGTGAAAGGAGGAAATTGAAAGTAAATGAGAATAAGAGTAAAGTGATGAAGTGTACGAGGATGGTAGATGGCAGGAGGATGAATATAGTTCTGAATGGTGAGTTGATTGAGGAGATAGAGTATTTTAAGTATTTAGGGTCACATGTTGCTGTGGATGGAAGAATAGATGCAGAAGTGAAGTTTAGAATGAATGAAGTAGGAAAGGTGCTGGGAGGAATGAAAAAGTGTTTAGATGTTCGCTTAGAATGGATGTAAAGAGATGGCTGTATGAGCGTGTTGTGGTACTGACTGCGTTATATGGGGCTGAAACATGGAATATGGGTGTAGCAGAAAGGAAAAGTTTGAATGTAACAGAGATGAGGTGTCTGAGGAGTATGTATGGAGTGACGCGTATGGATCGAGTGAGAAATGATGTAGTGTGAAGGAGAACTGGTGTTGTGCGTGAGATGGCTGATCGAGTTGAGCAGAGGGTGTTGCAATGGTTTGGGCATGTGGAGAGAATGGATAATGAGCGACTGGTAGAAAAGATAACTAGGTCTGATGTGAGAGGTGTAAGGCTGAGAGGAAGACCACAAATAGGATGGATGGACAGTGTGAAGAGAGTATTGGATGCGAGAGGGATGTCTGTAGAGCAAGGAAGAGTGGCTGTGCGTGATAGAAATGAACGGAGAGAAATTGTGAATTAATAAATGATGACGCAGCCCTGAGGGAATATTCTCCCGCATTTGTCTGATCAGCTGATCAGGTCAGATGCGGGTAAGGGGATGGGTCTATTATGATGTGGCAGGGGTAAATCATCTCTGCTGTCGGGCTCTGCTGCGGATGTCACTGATTGCACAGCACAGTTGACCCTCGTGTGGTGTGGTGCAGTGAGGATCTGTCCCTTCTCTCCTTTGGGGCTAAGATGCGAATGAATGTGTTTGAATGGATGAGTAAATTGGAAGTGTGTCGTCCTGTCTCGGCTACCTCCCTTTCCTTGGGGGAAGCCGCCTAGGTATATAGATAGATAGATAGCGTCACTGTTTTGTGACCAGTGTACTGCCAATTCGTTTGAGGTTCGCAGCTTGGCCTGTGCAGACCTTCATTGTGCCTCATACGAGGTCTTCAGTTGTTCAAGGGTTAAGCTAGGTCTTCTATGCTGGTAAGCTTTAACATCAACCCTAGGTAAATGCAGTAAAAATCTAATTAGATTATGACCACCTCCTCCTAAAGGCTAGCATACAGCCAAGTCAGTGACGAGGTAAACTCCAGTAGTGAACACATGATCTAACAAACTGCTCCCCCTTGGGGGCTTGGTTACTTGCTGGGTGAAGAAGGCATCGTCAGCATAAGTATGTTTTTTTTTTTTTTTTGATTATTATGTTTTATCTCTCCAGTTAACATAATAGTTGAAATTCCCGAGGATAACTATCTCCCTCTCCCTCATAGCTGACTAACTTTATTATATCATCTAGCATCATCATTATCGATAAGGTGGTGTGGTGGACGCCAGACAACGAAGAATCTGTACATAAATTTTTTTCTCATGGTAAGGTCCATGCTTAGTATCTTCTTCTCTGATTTGACTTTGCCAGTCATGGGATCCAGGTAGTCATGGCAGTACTTTTCTACTTCCTCCCAGTCAGATACGTCCCTGTAATATAATTTATAAGTTTGTAATGTCCTCCATTAAAATCTCTCCCATGAGCATGGCTCCATGTTTCGGTAATTGTTATTACATCAGTCGTCACAGTCATAAGTATATCTGTAAGTCAGCAAAAATAATTTTAAATTGACCTACAGCTTTTTTTTTTTTTATATGCAAGGAAGAAGGAACCAAAGGCCAGGAGCCCGCGAAGTATTACCTGTATGGTCAGCCATGTGCTGACCAACCTCCAAGGCTGAAAGATTTCCCGATTTGGGGTGTATCTGTTAGGTCAGACAACAGCTGTTGATTTTGTCATTGTGGCCAATTAGGTGTCTGGATGCCTTCTTTGTTAGCACCTTCCGCTGATTGAGAGGACTTCACAGTGTGTCCTCTCTGCATGGTTTTACCTTCACAGAAGGCACCTCAGGAAGATATCTGTTGTCAGTTGGATGGCTTTGTCATTATGAAGAAGACTTGGTTCACCAGGTTCACCAGTAATGTCTTTCCTCTGTTGTTTAAATGGACACACTCTGCCGTGTGTAAGTCCAGTCTCGCACTGAGTACGTCATTATGAATTGACAAACTACACACAAGTAGGGATGCACATGTCCTGAAGCCACTCACTAATCCCAACTACCTTAAAAAGTAAGTCGTCGCTGACATCTAGACGTGGCAGTTCCCATATTAAAACTGCCCTATTAAACTTCAGTCTTAGCTCATCCATCATGATCAGTGCTTGAAGAGTTAGACCTCAGTATTGTCAGTACCTTCAATCCTAAGGAATATGTTATTTCTGGCAACCCGGGCATTATAGCAGTTTTCTGGATTCTAATTCTGATCTTTTCTATTTCCTTTCCAATCTCTTCAGTCTTCCGTCGTGGAAGACATCTGGCCATACTTTTTGCTTCTAGACTTCCAAAGTGTTTCTCATGGCCACATATCTGGGTGAAAGCCATTATATAATTATGATGGCCTCCTACTCCTCAGGAAAAAGAAAAGTCGTACGTATTGGGTGCTGGGTTAGGTACAGACTGCACTAGTCTCTGGCTGCCTCTGCCAGGCTTCCATCGTGAAGCCTTGGTAGATCCATCAGAGTTACCTTCAGCGATTAACCCTACATGATTGGTTGGCAAACTTTGTGACCTTTCTGGTTCACTTCTGCTCCTGCCTGTTACTTTCGGACCTACCGGTTGTTCCATTTGCCGTTTTTATTTTTATTTTACCCACTTGTAGCCACAAATACTCTGGTCACCACAGGCAAACCAACCTTCAGAAAATCTACCACTTCCGGCAAGCGTTAAGCTGCTCCTTTAGATGTATCACTTCCTTCTCACGCTCCCTTTGCAGCAAGCAATTGTCACAATACATAGGGTAATCAATGAGTACCTTCTGGCTGGCACCACTAAATCCAATGTCCGCTTGTGGACCTTGCACTGTGGACATGTAAATGTTCTAGTAGCAGAAGGTATTGAATTTGATCTGAGTAAAGTAGTTTCTGAACAGGCTAAAGAGATAAAAAGTGCCATTGAGAAACTACAGATCGTTACTATAAACTAGCATAAAAGAGTTAGTTTAGGAAAACTAATAACTGTGAGAGATGCTGTTACACAGCGAGTAAGCTACGACAAAGTCAGAAATTGGCAAGGTATATTTATTTTACTCAAAGAATAAGAGAGAGAGAGAGAGAGAGAGAGAGAGAGAGAGAGAGAGAGAGAGAGAGAGACAGACAGACAGAGACAGAGACAGAGACAGAGACAGAGACAGAGAGAGAGACAGAGAGAGAGAGGGGGGGGGGCAAAGGAGGGAGAATGAGTATTGGAAGGTCAGAGAAATCGAGTGGAAGAAACAAAAAAAAGGAAAATGGAAGAGACAGGGAGAGGGGTGGGCAAAAATGGGAAGCGAGGAGGGAGGAAGGAAAGAAAGAGAGAGGGGAGGGGAAAATGGAGAGAGTGAGGAGAGATTGTAAGACAGGGGAGAAGAGATTAGTGGGTAAGAAAAAGGGGAGGAAAGGAGGAGGGGAATGGGAAAATGGATATGGGGGAAGGGGGAGAGAGAAAGGTGGAAGGTGAAAGGAGAGAAGGGGAAAGGGAGGTTGGAAAGGCGGAGGAACTGAGGAAGCAGCTAAAGAATATTAAATCAAGATGGTGGGAAAGTTAGAAAGGAATACAGGAGAGTGTAGGAAGGAGGAAGAACGAGCATAAAGAAGAAGTAAAACAAATGGGAATGGATGACACATGGAAGAGGAGGAATGGTAAGGAAGGAAACAAGAAGGAAGGAGGGAGGATAAAAGGTAGAAAAGTCTAAAAGGCTATTAAGCGGAAATGGAGCGATAGAAATGGTGATAAAATAACTAGAATCAAGGGAAGTAAGAAGGCGGAAGGGGAATCAGAAGAGGGTGAAGATGTAAAGACAGAAGGGAAAAACTGTGGGAGAGAAAGAGAGAAAAAAATGGAGGCTAGAACGAGGACACAGTCCTAGCTTGAAGTTTAAAAAAAAAATTAGAGAGAGAGAGAGAGAGTACATGAACCCTTTGACTGATAATTTCATACACTGCATTTTACATCGGCTTACGTCTGACTGTTTGACTATTCTTAAAAGAATCGTAAAGCATCAACATGTGAAACTACGAATAAAGCTATCTCAAATAATACTTTTCAGAAAGAAAAACTTCGTGATATATTCCCCCTATACAACTAACTTTCTTTTCAGTGTTTAAAAAATCCCCTCAGCCAAAGGATTACTATATCAATACACCAGCCGGTGACCCGTGGAAAGAAAAAAAAGATTACAGACAACCAAGGAAATAAAAATGAATAACGGAAGCCTAAAAGGTGACAAAGGGGAGGAGTGGAAAAATAAGAGGTCAGAGGAACCTGGGAGAAAATGGGGGAAACTGAATAAGGCAGGGGTGAGTGGTCTGATGGTAGGATGGATGAGGGACGTGAGGGAGATTGAAAAGTGGATGGAAGGGTGGATGAATGGATGGACAAACGGTTAGATGGACTAACTGATGGGTGAAAGGAGGGAGAGAGAAATATAGAACAGGAGGGTTGAATGACTGAATGGTGGCTAGGTGGGTGTATGGTTGAAGGGATGCGTGTATGATGGATGAATAGACAGACAAGTACGAGAAGAAGAAGAAAGAGAAAGAATAGAGTGAAGTAAGAGGAAGTTGGAGGAGCAATGGGCTTTATAATATGGGAAGTAAGTTGATGGGTGGAGGAATGGGGGATTTTATAGAAAGGAATAGACGGTAAGATAGTCATGGAGATGGATAGATAGAAAGATAGAAAGGAGACAGGGACAAAGAATGTTGGCGGTTGTCAGGTGATAGAGAGGTACCGGTATTAAATAAAGGGGAGAGATGAATGGGGAGATGAATGAAAGGAGGATGTAGGAAATAATGTTGGGTAAATGTATTAATAGATAAAAGAACAGATTGAGGAATGATTGATGGATGGATGAGTGAATGGTTGAAGGGATGATTGATGGATGGATGGATGAATGGACTAATGAATGGATGGATGAATCATTGTTTCTAACCAAAGGTTAGAAGCCTGCAGAGTTGTTCCGCCAAGAAAATACACACAAAAGAGAGTCAAATTCAAAACTCGTTTTTATTTCTAAATAACTGAATAAAATACATTTAAGAGACTAAAGGCCATAGGTTGTGGGAAATGCGGACTGAGGAATACGGTTCCAGAGTTTAACTGTTGCATATATGGAAACTGAAGGTATTGGTTAACATTTCCAGAAGGGAGATGGACAGACAAGGGATGATAGTGCGCTGCCAGATGTGAGCCACGCACCTGCCGTAATGGAACAGAGATGCAAGCAAACAGTTCTGAGGAGCAGTGATCATCGAAGAAGAGAGTAAGAGATAAAGATGCAACAGCGCGCCGAAGAGAGAGAGAGAGAGAGAGAGAGGTGGAAGGCAGCTAGTAGGAGGAGGAGTATGAGACAAAATGCCTACGATTTCACCATGTTTAGAAAATATGAGTGTGCCGGAAGCCTTCCCCTCCCCCCCTCCCCACACACACACACATGGAGCTGTACTTAACACAGGGGCGAACAAAAAGCCTGCACAAAGTTGACAGCTATACGGAGGTAAGGAAAGGAGGGAGACGGCTAAGCACACCAATCTCTTGGAAGCAAATTTTGCAAGAAAGATAATGTTACTTTCCCATGAAAGTTCCCGTGAGAATATTACTCTAAGGATATTGATAGAAGATGGAAACTGAGTTATATTATGCTGGATTCTCCGGCGAAAAGTATTGTGGGTCAGAAAATGTAAAGAGCCGAGTGTTTGATGTATTTAAAAAAAAAATGAATTATTTTCATTCAGGAATACAACCCAAGTTAGAAATTTGATTTATTATAGCCTCATCCAGTGACCGCAGAAGTAACTGCTGTGATGGCCACTGTGTGAAACGAGTTAAAAGTGAAGGTCCTGAGGAGTCTATTGGATATTCAGATAACAGAACGTTAATTGGACCATGTCAAGTTTATTTGTTGGAAAAACAAACTAATTATAATAAAAGCTAACCAACATGTTAGAAGAAAGGAGTTGGTGACAGGACAGAACCCTGAGTAACACCAATATTTTTAGGAAAAAAAAAACACTGCCACGTACGACAACAGCCATAAAACGACCAGAAAGAAGGACTACCTGAGTCATATTCTGGGTGCTGAGACACACTGCATTAGATGGATGGGTGGGTGGGTGGTGGTGGATGGATGGATTGGGAGTAAGTAGGTCTATTGGAGAACATGCCAATGGCGAAAATCCGTGTACAGAGAGAATAGGTATGTCATGCCGCACAGTGAGAAGAAGTCTGTCAGGGGAAAAGGGAGGTCGTCCAATGGGGAGAATATGTCATAGATCCATTGGAGTGATAACCATATGAAATGTCTTGGCCTTTTGTCTGGCACTCTTTTTGTCCATTAGTGTTATCTAAGTCTTTTCGTCCAATTTTCTCTCTTGTAAATACTACCACTCTTCTATGTAACCTTCCTTTTTTCATCACCTGGACGCAATTGTCTGAGGCAGCTAACAGTAGACCTTCTATACTTTGTTCCTTTCTTTATACTCATTTCAGAGCCAAAAGTGGTTGTTGTGTATGTGTATTCAGCAACTTCTTGCTCTCGTAGTTTTGAAGTTTAATCTTCTAATTTTCAACACAGTGGCTTTCGGTCTCCTGTCTCTCACTGACTAAAAATATCTGTGTTAAAGCAGTACTTATTGCCCTAATTCTACTGACGATGTAATATTCTTTGACAGCTTTACATCTAAAGTGGAAAACATTATTTCCCTTTCTCCCTTTTCCTAAATCCCCATGTTAGGGGATTTCAGTGTTCATCCCCTCCTTTAGTAATCGTATCCTTTCATTGACCCACTCAGTAATCAAGTCTTCATCTTTTCCATAATTAATTACCTACTGCAGCTTGCTCAGCACCCTATCCATAACCCTGATAGCCTTGGTGAGAGATCCTTAATACGGGGCCTTTTTCTTATAATTAATCTCATTGCTTAAGCTGTCAGCATTTTCTCTCCGGTGACCTCCCGTGATAAAAATCCCATCTCAGTAACCAATCCTATTGCTCCAGTAGGGCCAGTGGACCCTCGAAAAAAGCTGCTTCAGTGGTATTTGGAAGATATGGATTGGGAAACCCTCAGGCAGTACATGGATTTCCTCTGGAATGGTTATTGCTACACACACACACACACACACACACACACACACACACACACACACACACACACACACACACACACACACACACAAACTTTGATTTAAGCACGCTTGTTGTAATGCTGTGTGTAACAAGGAAGTGGCTTTAAAAATCTACTGACACCATCTTATCACTGATCTCGATGTTTACACGATTGTATCTGGAATCGTGCTAAGTTTGCTCTTAATCTTGTAAGCAGTTTCACTTGCTGCAAATGCTCTGAAGTATCTAAATAAAAATTCTTCCTGTTCCTTCTGGAATCCTGCCAAAAACCTTCAAATAAGTTAACCTCACCCTCCTTCAATCCTCTGATTTATTCTGGCAGGTTTTTAGTTATTTTTTCTTTACATAAGACAGAACTGTTTGCCTAACTTCTCATCAAATTCCACAATAGGCAAATCTTGTGTTATCTCCCCATATCCATCCCCTGTTGACTTCCTTGTGCATGCCACAGAGGTCGTCAAACGATACATTATATCGCCCTGATGGGCTACATTGTGTCCTTTTCAAAAATTGTACTTCTGAGCTGACACCCGGCAAAGAGAAACTCTTCTCCTTTTGCCTGTCCATTTATTCCTTTCCTTCATGCTCAAATTTTACTCTGATTTAGCATGTCCCGATAGATGGTAACCGTTCCCAACCCTGAAACTGATATAGAATTGCGTTAACACACTGTATATCTGAAGTCTTAAAAGAAAGATTTGGAAGCATCTTTCCTCTCATAACCTTTCCAACTGCCATTATGAGTTCCACCATGCACTTTCCACTGGCAATCTTCTCACCTTCCTTTCTCATTTTTACTTCTCCTCCTTTCGGAAGTTTGGCTAACCACTGTCATTGCACTTGACATCCTGGAGGCTTTCGACCGTGACTGTCATAAATCATAATTGTCCAAACTGCCCACCTATGGTTTCTTTCTTTCCATGTATGCCTTATCTGAAGCTTTCTTTTTGGTCGTTATATAGCTGTGTAGACATCCTCAGTTCCTTTCCAATTCTATCATTAGTGGCTGTTCCTCAGGGTTCAGTCATGTCACCAGTTTTCTCGCATCTGTTCGCCAATGGTCTTGTGAACTACATGTCTAGCCCTATCCATCTATACACTTCATATTTCCACTCGCTTTGCTTAAGATCCATCATAGCAGTTTTCAAATACTGTCAGATGAGGTTATGGCACATCTAATATCAGAATTGGTTATCATTTCTGACTGTGGCAAGAAAAATTCAGTTCCTATGTCTTTTAACCCGTCAAACTCCTCCAAGAGAATTTTACTTATGCAGCTCAATCCAACATCGTGTCTTAATATCACTGAGGTTTCTATATCATGGGATTTACCATGGAAAGATCATATTACCTCCCTTACATGATCTGTTTATAAGAAGTTCGGTGTGCTAAGCCATTTTTTGCCTCCTTTAACTCTGCACTGTTGAGGACTTTGTCCATAGGTCTTACTGCCCATGCGTGATGTACAACTCGTATATTTAAGGACTCCCTACATACAGCTCTTCTGAACATAATGAAGTCAAAGGCTGTCAGTCTCATCAACTCCTTTTCTCTCAGTGACCCCTTTCAATCTCTCTTTGCACAGATTTGCATCTTTATTCCTGCTATTGCTAGTGCACTGACCACTGCCCTTCTGATCTTTTTGTGTGCATACCTCCTCCAACACGGATGGTCCATAGCACCCGGCTAGCAAAAGGTAATTGATATATTCAGTTTTCCGTGTATACAAAAGGTCAGCAATGGAACTGGTCTGCTTTTCATTTTCCTTTAGACTCAGATTTTTATAAGGCAATGTGTTAAGAAATTTTGAAGCAAACAAATCATTAATTTAGCTTCCCCCTCCCCCTTTTATTTTTCCATTTCATTGTTTTTCTGCACATCAGAAAACTATACTGGGATAGTATTTGTTTTCCGCTGTAAGGGAAAATCTGTCCATGAGGATATAGGTAGCTCCACCTCATTAGAAAAAAAAAAAAGTGTAATGAGCAAATGTTGGTTCCCATTTCGTAAAAAAGTAGGACCATGGTGCAAATGGGTTCAAGTAAAGATAAATGCCATGGGGAATAAATCCATGAAAGAAGTAAACCCGAGAAGAAAAATAGGCCCAATGGGTATAATAGATCTATTCTGAGAATATGTTTCTCCCAGTGGAAAAAAAAAAGTAGGTCATAAGTTAATAGGGGAGTAGTCCCAAGGCGAAAATAGATCCAAGACGCTGACGTGGGTTAATCATAATCTGTAATCGAAATCATTTAAAATGAATATTCTATTTTTTCATGCAATCATACTTGTAATCGATTACATTTTTATTATCTGCAAAATAACCCCAATCGCAATCGAATGCATTTGAAAAGCAGTCATAATCACGGATACTTGTAGGCTACGATTTCACTGGAACTTCGTCATGTAAACAAACTTTATTATAAATATATTTTCGTATTAAGCTGTAATTTAAACTAAGCTTTATTTTTATAAAGCTAACTTAAATTAAATGTATTCCTATAAACATTAAGTTAACCAGTCATTTAACAACTCTTTTCCTCTGTACACCCTACTGTCTTTGACAACATCCCACTTTTCTCTGTAATGCAAGATGCCAGGCTAAACAGAGCAACATGAGTGTGGCTTTGCTTGTGTAACTGTTGTTGGAGAAAAATTTTAAATCAATCCCCCACTGTACTCAAACTACTTTTTGTACATGATCAATTTTCAAAGAGTATACTCGTGTGGTCTTTCCCCACCTCCACCGCAGTTCCATATCATCCGATCCCCATATCTGTCTCCCACAAAAATTTAATGACCACCTTGAACCTTTCAATCTTGGAGGATGTTTTGAAATACACTCACTGCACACAAAACACTAAACCTGCAGTACTCAATTCCAGTTGGTATATTTGCTGCCCAAGGCCCATGGCACACCGATATCCCAGCCCATCCCACTCATTCTTTGGCTCACCAAGTCTATTTCTTTATGCCACATTTGACAATTCCATGGCACGACTCATGTCCCGCATTCTGCAAACGCACTTGTTTTTACAAATTTCATTATTATTCTTTTTCTTTTTCGTTTCTTCATGAAAAAAATTATAAATCATTTTCGTATATCTATTCAATGTATTAGTGTGGACACTAGTATTGATCCATTTCCTGACGATAATTAACACAGCGACTTTTGAATACCAATGTGCGATCTACGGAACCCACAGACTTTTTAGGAAATTGTGTAAGAGTTTCATAAGTGTTCCACAAAAAGTGGGAGGATGTTTCTGACAGCAATTGTGCAACTACGAACTTAATGCAGCATTCCAATGACAGACAAATAACACCATCGCTGCTTAAGCACCGTAAACAAGGTATTGGTGAAAATATGAACGTTTATGATTTCAGTGCTACTTGTATGCTGATTAAACACTCAACGGGCTTTTTAGTGATAGTTATTCTTTGAATGGAAGTTCACCTAAACTAGCGACAGTACAGAAAACTGATTACAGGTGTACTTCACAAGAAAGAGGAAAATGGAATAAAATAGTTACAAGATGGAGCACGCTGAGTTCAGTGGTCACTCCTTACAGTTGGTCAAAATGACGAACATCCAACTTTACCATGTGGCCAGGATTATTTGATGATTGTTCTAAAATTCGAATCACTTCATCCTTGCTTGACCACCAACTCCTTAAGTAAGTTTGGTTCAAATCGGATCAAAACTATAGATCGACATAGCCCTTAAACCTTGTCGTTGAAATAGCATTTTTTCATCCTTGTCTGACCCTCAAGTTTTCCGCAAGTCTGGTCTAATTCGAATTAAATTTTTTTGAATCATATGATTCCACACTTTACTTTTCCCGTGACTTTGACTTATGACCGTTTGCTCTAAAAATTGAAACCTTTTATACATGTCAGTCACACCTTTTCCACCAGATTTCTTCTAAGAATAAATTCTGATTGTGGTACAGTTGAAAAATATGATTTAACCATAACCGCTGAATCTGGTTAAGTCCAGTTGATATAAAAACAACATTAGATATTTTTTTCACACAGTGAAACATATTCTGGCAGAAATTTTACTTTACCCTGTGACCTTAACCTTTGGCTAAATGTTCTAAAAACTTCATCGTTACCTTACCTTCAACACTTCCAGCAAGCTTGGTTAAAAATATAAAATTGGTCAGAAATTATTAGGGCTGTTTTGCCCTGTGACCTTGATCTTTGGCCTATTTTTCTGAAAGACAACGTGCGAACTCAATTTATGACCTTTGACATTTTCCCTAAGTTTGTTTGAAATAGGATCGGAATTATTTGAGCGTTATTTTCAACAGAAAAACAGAAACACACACACACACACACACACACACACACACACACACACACACACACACACACACACACACACACACACACACACACACACACATGGTGAAACAAAACACCCACAGCCCTAACGCACACGGGGGCGTAATTTTTTTTTTCTAAAAGACTGATTATTATCCAAGAATGGGAGACGCGAAAGGTGTACAGAGTCTGGATGTAGACGGGTAGAAAGTACAAAATAGTGGCTATTTTGGCTATTTAGAGTTTAACAGAAAGACGTTAGCAGCATAAACTAACCCGAAGCCTTCCTTAACTTACCAGTGGTTTTGAATATAAAGTAAATTATAGTGCATGAATATGCATAATAAAAAAAGAACAGGTCCAAGTAAAATCGCATATCCTTCAAAAGAAAGCTATTTCTTTCATTTTATGTTATTTAACGGGAAGAACAGTATTCATGATTGCAGTCATGATTACAAGGTATATAAGCGTTATCTTAAATACACTCGAATTTTGTGTAATTGCAATCGAAATCGTAATAATGAAATTATCCTGCACTCTCAGTCACTAAATTGCCTGTGTAATCGCCCCATATCTGCCACGAATGCAATACGTTCACTGAGACCGTAAAGGTCCATGGGGAAATACGTCCGGGTAGGGACAGTCCACTGGGGAAATGTGTGTGGGGGGCGGGGGGCGGGAGTTGGAGCAATAGGAGGGAAAAGAGAAAATGAACAGGTCACCAATGACTACATATAAGGAAAAAATGAGAGAGAAAGTGGGTGGATGAGGGAGATACAAGGAAGCAGTGAAGGATAATGGAAAAGAGAGAGAGAGAGAGAGAGAGAGAGAGAGAGAGAGAGAGAGAGAGAGAGAGAGAGAGAGAGAGAGAGAGAGAGAGAGAGAGAGAGAGAGAGAGAAGGTTAGAAGTAGGAGAGAGGGAAAGAAGAAGGATGGAAGGAAGACAGCAGGGAGAAAAGTAAGATGGGTAAATGAAGGAAAATATAAAAAAATAAGAGAAGGAAGAAAAAAAGACAAGAGAAACAATGGTATTTTCGAACAAAACAAGTGCATTCGGCAGTCCTGTTGCGTGTGTCGGTCCACGAAACCATCAATGGGGAAAGGATGAGCCCGGGGAGCAAAAGACTTGGTGGGGTTGATTAGATATTCGGTAAGAAATGGGTGTTTGGGATGAAAGTATAGTCTGTTATGTTATAGGGTTGGGTTTGAGATTCCTGATGGGTTATTTTTAAATGAAGCAAAAGCATTTGGGGGCCGAACGATAATCACACCTAATATATGGTAGGGTATAAGTGCCCTACAAATCAAATTGAAAACGAGATATTTTGGCAACACACACACACACACACACACACACACACACACACACACACACACACACACACACACACACACACACACACGCACAAACTATACCGCCTTGCCTTGCTGATGGTTAAGTTGAAAACTCGGAAACCTTTTAGGAATTCTTAGGAATTCAGTCACCGCGGTTCACAAAAAGCAATTCATATAAAACTAGAAAGCGCTCAGAGAGCACATACCTCTGCCAATGCCATTGCCATTAAAAGGGATCCGGATCCGGATCAGGATCCTCACCAAAATTTAATCTTTCTTGTCCAGGGCCCACCTTAACACAAAATTTCAATGAAATACATTAAGAACATAAGAAGATATTGTGCGGAATTCCCTGGATCCGGATCCGGTCGGCCCCCAAATTTAATAATTCCTTCGGTGGCCCATGGCCCACCCTTCCACAAAATTTTATCAAAATCGGTTCATAACTTTTTGAGTAATCCTGGATCGGGATCCGCGGATATAGGATTCGGATCAGCCCCCAAATTATTATACTCTTTCTTAGTCCATGGCGCACCCTTTGACAAAATTTCATTGAAATTCATTGAGAAAGTTTGGAGATATTGCGCGGGATACTTCGGATTCAGATCCAGATCCAGCCCAAAATTTAAGCATTTATTCCTTGGACCATGGTTTGCCCGTCGACAAAGTTTCATCAAAATCCGTCCATAACTTTTTGAGTAATTCTGCAAACAGACAGACTGACAGACAGGTAGACAATCAAACCAAAGCGGGGTTAAAACATAACCCTCTTGGCGGAGGTAAAAAAAAAAAAAAATGTGGCGTCTGGAAATCGGTCGTTTGTTATTAAATCCGCACCAAAACTAATTGGCTTCTGCACATTCACCTAGTTACCCTTTCTTGAAGTTTTGGTGAAAATGTGTTGACAGCTTTTCGAGATATTTTGGCAACACACACACACACACACACACACACACACACACACACACACACACACACACACACACACACACACACACACACACACACACACACACACACACACACACACACACACACACACACACACTGACAAAAATTATATCGCCCCGCCTTACTAAAGGTGGGCAATCATAACGAGTAAAAACTAAGAAAGCAAAATTTGCTTGTATTTACTTAGTCTCGTGAAGTATGTAATGCTGATATAAGAATAAATTGGCCTGAAGATAAATGAGAACGTAAAAGTATTTGTAGAGGATATTAAATGATACTGAAGTGAATCGATTGAAACTAACATAAAGACAAGTAGAGAGAGAAAGGACATTTTAAGTAGCATTCAGAGAAAGCAACACTTGACCAAACCAGCTGGCCAGTTGGCTGAATATTTGACCTTGCCTTGTGACTTTGACCTTTAATCGGTTGCTTGGAAAATCTAGTTACTTGTCACTTGCCTGTCCATTGACCCATAAACTACCTATGGTCGAATTTGATCAGACGTGTGTGAATTTATCTTGTCCTGTGACTTTACCTTGATCACTGACGTATTATTCTCAAGACCAGATCTATCTATGGCTGACCTTAAACTGTTCCATCATGTTCAGTCCATCTCTGGATAACTAATGCTGAGCTAAAGGGCTGACTATTTAACATTTCCCTGTGACCTCGACCTTTTATTGATTGTTCAAAAAATAAAATAGCTCCATCCTTGCTTTACCCTTAACTACCCAGAAAGTCTGGTGTAAATCTGATGGAAATTTTTAGTTGAAAGTGCTAAAGAACCTTAAATTTGGCTTTTTATGTAACCTAGACATTATTTGTTTTCAAAATAGAATCCATTTATTCACAACATACCCTAAACCATTCCACAGAGTTTTTTATTTATTTCTTTACTTAATAATGCAAGGAAGAAAGAACCAAACGCCAGAGGCCCGTAAGATTTTTCTCTCCAAGAAAAAGCTAAAGCAAGATAACTGGGAGCCAAATTCAAAATCTGTTCATCTCGAGAGTCCTGGATAAGCAGTGCTTGAAAAACAGGAGGTCATACGCGGTAGGAAATACAGAGAAAGACAATATTAGTGTTGACCTGTTCCATAAATGAAGGATTGGGAGTAACGGTTAACTCTTGCATTAGAGACTTGGACAGAAAAGAGAGAAGAGTTTGGTACTAGACGGGTGCTACACGGCCGTCGTGGTGGTGGAGGGATGCAAGCAAACTATTCAGAGGAGCAGTGACCACTGAAGTAGCAATAGAAAAAAGATAAAGATGTAACAGTGTGGCGAAGAGACTGTGGTTGAACAAAGCCTGTAAGAAGAGAACAGTTAATGAGACGAAAAGCATTTGACTTCACCTTGTCGGTAAGAGCTGTATGTTGGCGTCCTTCTCACATAATTATGATAGTTGTACTCTACACAGCGGCGAATAAAACCCATGTATAGTGTCAACAACTGTGTAGGAGTAAAGAAAGCATGGAGTTGGCTTAGCACCCCTAATCTCTTGGAAGAAGATATTGCAAGAGAGGTAATATGATCTTTCTAAGATAATCCCAAGAGAATGTAACCTCAAGTATGTTTAAAAATTAGGCAGGAATCAGTTGGATATTCTTAAAATTTAGAGGATACTCATGTGGAACTTTTAGACAGGTTGAAAGAAGTAAGAACTGAGTTTTTGAAACATTAATACCAACAAGATTACTTTTTCCCTAACCCCTACACCGCGGGCATGTTTACCAATGTTTTGCGTGTCCCGCGGGGTTATTCGGGCTCTGACAGACTCTCAAAAAATATTTGCCAAAAATCAGTTATTAGATCTAGAATATTAAAATTACATATGCTTATGGCACATACCTTCAGCTTTCTCCTGGAATGTTTTTTGAACATTCGTCTGTTACCGTAGGACTTGTGGAGACCTCTGAAGTAGGGTAATGAAGTCTCCACTTTACACTTCCCGACAACCCGTAATATGATTACCACAGCCAGATATAAACACTATAAACACTATTCTATGATTTTCAAGTAGTTTGGGATCCATACTCCAAAAAAAAACCCACTGTGAAAGCAATGGAAATTACGAATGCGTCTGATCGTCGCACTTGCACTAGTTCGTTCTTGGTACTCTGTCATTTATTATTCATAAAACCCCTCACACTTTATATTTCTATTACTATATCACACTTATATATATCTGGAGTCTTTCCCCATAAGTTTCCTTCAGTCGTATTAGTTTATTGCCACTGAAGTCATTCAATTTTTCATTCAGTAAAATACGTAGAGAGCCACGGATTCACTTTCACTGTTATAACATAAATTATTTGTACTCATATTCTTATATTACTAATTACTTACATTACTATTTACATTTTCTATTCTATTTTCAATATTTACCTTTCTATTTTACTTACACTATGTTATTCACTGTCACTTTCAGTAAGACAAAACTATAATACACTGTTCAATCATATGTACTGAACATCCATTGCTTTCACCTGCTATTTACACATTATTTACACAATATTTACACATTATTTACACATTATTTCCTAATTATTCTGCTTTCACACTTGCACTGTTAGAACTGCTTCTGGCTGTGGTAATCGAAGAAGCAGGTAACACAGAGGGGAACCTGGCACTCAATACACTGCCAAGAGGTGCGTTTGTGCTCAGGTGTGCGGCGGGTGGTATGTGCACATACCTGACACCTGCGAATCGCAGCCTTCCTTTTCCCTGTGGCAGGCATAAGCTCAAGTCTGTGCCGATCCATATACGCCCTCTGCTCAAGTCGGTCGGGAAGTGTTACTGGATGGCGCCTTGGAGTTGCTGCTGTCACCCTACCATATCTTTCCAGCAGCTGCTGGAAACAAGTCCTGGCGAACAACCTCAGGGAGAAGGACTTGGGTGGCTTGACCTTCATCTTGTACAGGATGAAGGCGTTCAGCATCGTCATATCTATGAGATGCAGAAAAACTTTCCTGTACCACCTAGTATTCTTCCTGAGGCAGTCGATCTCACCAATCATCATGTCGGACTTCTCCACCAGCCGCATGTTGATACGAGTATTATAGTCCAACACAGCATCAGGTTTCATCACAGGTTCGCCTGTCCTACGGTCGACCTTCCCACTGTCTCTCATCTCCCCCTTATGTACGGTGGTGAGCATGTGCACGACCCACTTGTCATGCCACCGTATTGCCAGCATCTTCTCAGACTTGCGTAGGTGCACGTCTCGCTGCGAGGTTCCTGCCTCTGGGAATTTGGGGAAGTGGGCACGATTACTTTTCACAGTGCCGCAGGAGCCAATGCCGTGCTCAGAAAAGTATTTGGCAAGTTTCGGTGCTGTATAGTAGTTGTCTGTATACAGCACATGATTCCCACCAAAATACTTTTCTAGGAGCACTTTCACTACACAGCCTGACAAGCCAAGGGGGTGTGTTTTATCCAGATCGACAGTGCTGGCTGAATATATGATGAAGTCAAGGATGTACCCCATCTTACAGTCGCACAATACAAAGAACTTAATTCCAAAGTGATGGCGTTTGCTTGGAATGTACTGAACAAACCGAAGACATCATCTAAACAAAACCAAGGATTCGTCAATGACAACCTTCTGAAAGGGGTGGAAGAATGACATAAACTTATCCTTCATTCTGCTCAGAATCTCCCGGATCTTCCAGAGTGGGTCGGTTTGGGAAGGTACATCGTTGTCGGCAAAGTGCAGGTTTCCCATGATGTTCCAGAAGCAATCTCTGGCCATGTACTTATTGAAGGTGGGTGAGGGTAGTAAGGGGTCCATGGACCAGTATTCTTCCAACTCATGCTTCTTGGAGTGTGGCATGAGAAGCATGAGGGCAAAGAACACATACAGCTCCTGCACTCCCAGCATGGACCACTGTTGCATCTTGGCTGCACCTGTACCACTTGCAGCACATTGTGATTCATACCTGTTGGTCTCATCACATATGAGCTGCATGACTTCGTCATCTAGAAAGGCCAAAAGGTAGTCCACACACTCAGCATTTTCGTCAATAGCGAAGGCAGGCTGAACTCCTGAGGAGCTCTCATCAAATAATAAATTTTCTGGCACAGAATCTGACCTTTCCGTCCACACGAAGGCGTCCAGGATTCCCTGTCCTGGCGGTGTAGGGCGGGTGGTGGTGGTGGTGGTGGTGGAGGTTGGCTGTGAGGCAGATTTATCTCAGACAAGGTCACTCGCACTGACCCTAGGTTGCTGTACAGCACTAGCAGCCCTTACCCTGCTAGCTACACTACTTTTCACTCTCCTTGATTTACCTCTACCTCTACAGCCTGCCTTCACTGTTGATGCTGGTGGTGACTCCGACGACGAAGACTCCGGAGATAACTCAGCAGACGATGATGAAGAAATGAGTGAAGTGGGGCTTGGGGAACGGGGAGATGAATGCACTCGTGACTCATGGCGGGCTGGGTCATGTGGGGGCATTGTTCTGGGGCTAACACGCCGCCTTTTCACTCCTTTCCCAAATTCCTGTCCTTGCTGCACTAAAGGCTCCTTTCCCTTGGAGTTAGACACTAATTCCGACACTGAAGCACTCGTTGTAGCAGTTTCTGGCACGATAACCTCACCTGGCTCATCACACGATTCACCCGAATCATCAGAATCACTGTCCATCATCACCATGGACAATTCTGCCAGTTCACATGCCACTGCAGAGTCACTAAGGCCTTTCCTGCTTCCCTCACTACTTTTCTTAGGGGTAGAGGTCACGGGGCCCTTTGCAATGGGTGCAGAAGCGGCAGGAATGGCGGGGCGCGAGTGCGACATTGTTTCACTACAGTGGAGGACAAGGAACTAAATGCCGCGGCTTATCTGAGAAGGGAAGGGTTGACAATGACACTTAGGCTGACTGCTGCTAACTTACATGCTAATTTTTTATAGGTAGAAAATCTTGGCAATACATAAAGAAATAGGTAGTTCCAGGTGAATGTAAATGTCACTTAGGCTTCTCCCTTCCTTTCTGATATATATTTTTATTACAGACATCGATCACAAGGCATAATTCAAAGGGGAAATTACCGTGGTAATGTAGCAAATGAATGTACGTGAGGTGTTGTCAGGTGATAATTAGCCAATTCCTGGTGTATAACACTATCACTTACCCGTTTTTTTTTTGGTATATATTATTTTGTATAAGTATAGGGCATAGGGCTTATTTCAATGGATGAAATCTGTGGAAAAATCCGGGGGAAATTTGCGTAGTGCAGCGCGGCGTGGGAGGTGAGAGGACAGGGTAATGGAGGGCAGGTAGGGAGGGGAGTTACGAAGGGGGTAAAATCGCTAAATTGTCAACAATGGATGGGAGTACAGATGAGATTTGGAGTGCTGACTAGTGTTGGACATTGGCAGTACTGATAAATGATACAAGCCACCACTTGAGAGCCCGGGATAATTCAAAATAACACAGAATCACAAAAGTGACGCCCCGCGGTATGATCCATTGTGGCCGAGCGTCACGAAAGTGACGCCCTGCGGTTAAGGGGCTAATCAGAGATATGAGCCAAGTCAAACATTAGGTATGTGCCGTAGCCTCATCCTTTGTTTGTTAAGATAACTACTGAGATCGATACTGTGAGAAGCAAATGGAAAGGTGAAAGATGGAATCATCAGCGTACGAGTGGACAGGAGTAAATGTAGGATACAATTCAGGTCATTGATGAATAGATGGAAGAGAGTTGGTGATAGGACAGAACCCTGTGGAACACCACTATTGATAGCTCTAGCAGAATAATGGTTGCCGTCTGCTACAGCAGCTATAGAATGACAAGAAAGGAAACTAGAGATGAATGCATCGAGAAAATGATAGAAACAGTAAGAGGGCAGTTTGGAAATAAAAATTTATACCCGACTTGATCGAAAGCCTTTGAGCTGTCAAGTACAATGGCAAAGCTTTAAAAAAAAAAAAAAAAAAACGAAAAAAGGATGACCAGAAGTCTGAAAGGCAAGTGAGGAGATCTCCAGTGGACCATTGCTGGTGGAACACATGCAGATGTTCAGAAAAAAGGTTGTGATTGAGAAGGTGCTGTAAATTTTTTTTTTTTTTTTTTAAGAATAAATTAAGAAAAATTTGAATTGCAGGATGTTAAAGCAATTGGGCAATAGTTAAAAGGCTGGGAATAGTCACCCATCTTAGGACTGGCTGAATGAGAGCAAACTTCCAGCAAGAAAGAAAGGTACAAGTTGACAGACAAGGGCAAGAGAGTTTGCCTAGGCAGGGTGTAAGCACAAAGGCACAATTCTTGAGAACAACAGGAGGGATCCCATCAAGCCCATATGCCTCGCAAGAATTGAAACCAGTGATGGCAGCATATAAATCAATCGAAGAAGTTTTAATGTCAACCATGAGGAAATTAGAGGGGAGAAGTGAAGGAAGAACAACACCAGAATCATCTAAGGCTGAAATGAAGGAGAAAGTCTGAGTGATGGGTTATGTTTTATCAGTTGAAGAAAAGGCTACCGAGCCATCAGAGTGGAAAAGAGGTGGGTAGTATGATAAGGAAAAGTTGTTAGAAACATTTTTGGTAAGGTGGCAGAAGGAGCACATAGAATTTGAGTTGGAGAGTTCAGAGCATTTAGTATGAATGAAATTATTGTTATAAAAACAAAGAAGAGAGCACGATTCTGGTCAGAAACATAAAAATGATGATATTCAGGGTTGGGTCGGCTCCATGACCTTTTTGTAGACCTTCTCCTTGTTGTGGACAGCATCAGAACAAGCGCAATTAAACTAAAGTTTTTTTTTTTTTTTTTGCATTAGTCACAGGATATGAGAAAGGAATGTATGCTTCCATGCCCAGGAGAATCTTTGTAATGCACAATGCACACTCGGATGGCTCTCGGTCATGGAAGCAATAATCATTCCAGGGAAAATCAAAGAAGTATTGCCTGAGGGCCTCCCAACCAGCATCTCCAAAGTGTCACTCCTGTCGCTTCTTGGGAGGGTCCACAGGCCTTACTGGAGCAAGAGAACAGGTGTAGATGATAAAGTTGTGATCAAAGAAGCTTAATGGAGGGAAAAGATTAACAGTGAAAACAGAATTATTTGCTGTAAGGAAGAGGTTAAGTTTGTTGGAACTCCTCCAAGGCAAGCAGGGATACGAGTAGGGTGCTGTACAAGCTGCTCTAGGTCATTATGGATAGAAAAGATGTAGGCTTGTTCACCAGGTGGATCAGTGAAAGGAGAGGAGACCCAGGAGTGGTGGTGAACATTGAAATCACCTAGAATGAAGCTTTCATAGAAAGAAGAAATTGATAGGATGTGTTCCATCTTAGAAGTAAGATAATGGAAGAGTTTTTTTTTATAATCACTAAAATCAGGGGATAAGGAAACAGCACAGATATATTTGCTCAGAGAATGACAGAGTATCCGAAGCCAGAGAGTAGAGAATTCAGAAGATTCAAGTTCAGGAACACGAGAGCAAAATATGTTGTTGCATGCATTCACCCATAGCCACCTTTGGCTCCAAAATGAATATTGAGAAAGTAAGAGGTTTAAATTGGATAATAACTCCTTAAATTTACCTTGTCATATGATTTTGACCATTGACTAGTGATCCTGAAAACTATAGATCAGCTCCACGGCTGTGGAGCTTCTACAAAGTTTGGCTCAAAGTAAATCAAAATTGATTTAGTTTTCTGTTCACACACTCCCATACAAGGATGGAAATTTGATCTTGCCCTGTGACCATCACATTAGTCTGATTGTTCTTATAATTACTTCCTTTCATTGTAGTCCTACCCTGAACCCTTCCAACATGTTTGACCACAATTAGCAGAAAGCAGTTCAAGTTGATATTGTTGTGCCAGTCTTGGGCCTAAGCCTGTGCTTTTAACCTTTGACCAATTGATACACAAAACTAAAGGATCACTCCTAGGCTCATAATCCTTCCACCAAATTTGGTTAAAATTCGTTCATGGTCGTTTGAGTTATTCTCATAATACATACACACAAATAAATGCACTGGACAGACGCATGCCAATAAATACAATACTTTGTTTTATCTTTGACAACCCCAGAGCAAGATCAGTTGAAGAAATCGACATGGCCAATATGGGTAAATTTGATACGGACTAACAAACGAACGAAAACAAGAAAAACAAAAATATAAGGACAAAAGACAAGTGTTGGTGATGGCAGAGATGGAATGAAGAAAAAATGAAGGACAGAAGAAAGTAAAGGAAGACAATAAAAGAACAGACGTGAATGCATTGAGACCCACCCACATATATATATATATATATATATATATATATATATATATATATATATATCGTAGCAGCCGTGGCTCAGTGGGTTAGAGTGCTCTGCTCTGATCGAAGGGTCGGAGGACTGAATCCACCCATGGGTCATAGGTAGACATCAGGAAGGGCATCCGGCCATATAATGCTACACGCTACAGTCCAAAAGTCCTCTGCCCAAGGGCAACGCCTTAGCCCTTCAGGGATACCAGGCGCAAAACCAAATTATTTATATTTTATATATATATATATATATATATATATATATATATATATATATATATATATATATATATAAATATATAAATATATATATATATATATATATATATATATATATATATATATATATATATATATATATATATATATATATATATATATATATATATATATATATATATATATATATATATATATATATATGAGGCCTGCAGTAAAGGAGTCAGCCAAGTGCCATATTTAATGAAATTGAGTTATGTATAACACTGTCTTCCTCCAACTTTCCTCTGTCGAGAGTAAGACTCGAGGTTGGAAACAGAAATGTCAGTAAGGGTGAAGATCCCATTTTAAGGTGTGACCCTACAGCACTTGCTGACATAGTGTCTAGTAGGTACCCACACTTTAATGTAGGAGACAGCCAAATGCCATCAGCTGGTCTTGCAGCCTAACTAGCCAATGAGCAACAGTGTAGGAGCATGGCTGGGAGTTTGTTCACATTTTTCAGCCAATGGGAGCGCAGTTTATACTCAATTGCCCTCCACGAGTCCATGCACGTGTCCCCGAGTATCATTCAGTGGAATCTCTGTTTTCATCTTAATTTCTTGCTGTTACAACATTAACCTACCCCATGCCAGTGCCGTTTTAAAACGGTCTGACATAACTGCGCAGCCAGTGCCAGTGCCGTTTTAAAAAGGTCTAAAATTAAAAACTTCACTGTGACCACATTTTTCAAGGTTCGCGGGTAAAAATTGACAGGCATGTAAGGTAACTGCTCCTCTACCATCCCCCAGGCCGTCAAGGCCATACACCCACTCGCTCCCCCCCTCACGCTCGCTCTGCCTCACTCTACCTGTGTGCCTCACCCAGTGCTGTACTTAGTGAAGGCATTTTGTAAATATATTCATGTAAGTGTAAGTTGTAAATATTTTCTTGTAAGTGTAAGGACTATATAGTGAAGTCAAGGTGTAAATACCTTCTTGTAAGTGCCAGGACTGTACGTAATGAAGTCAGGTTGTACCTATCTTCAAGTAAGTGTAAGATAATACATTCACAGTGAGAAAGACATGCAAATTGTGATAGATGCTGAAGTAATAAATAATCAGAAAAGTGTACTGAACATTGCTATACCTTCCCAGCATAAATACCTGAGTATACCTTACATACAAAACGGCTTTCTAACATACGTAGTGAGCGTGAGAGAGCGACTATACCTGTATACTAGAATACCGGACTGAATAAAACCCATTTCCCAGCCTCGGTCAGCATTTTAACGGTGAAATTCGTTGTTTCTACATATAAAATCTATCATTTTAGCCAAAAAAAAAAAAAGGTAGAAAAATGGCCGGCACTAGGGTGACCCATAGGGCTAAAAATAGCCAGCACACAGCAGGATAATTGTGTATCATAATGGGTGATAACAGTGAGCTAAACATCCCTAGCACCTCAAGGGGAAGGAAGAATGTGCGTCAGCCTGAAATGTGGCAGTGTAATGTCGCAAAGAAGAAAAGAAATTCTGGCGAGGCTTATACCAGCATGGCGACAAAGCAACAAGTTGCAGCCAGGAGTGTAGGACCGCCTTGTGCAAATGGTTGTTTTGCTAAGGTTACAAGACCAGTGACTGATAAGTTATTCACTGAATTTGGAAGCTAGGTGATTTTAACATGCAAAATGTGTATTTACGGAAATTAGTGCGTAATCTACCAATAGAAAGACATCGTCCATCAAAGAATGCAGCTTCTCCTGACCCTGCTCGTAGGGTCAGCTACTCCTACACTGTTCAGTATGAGAATACAGTGTACTCTGTGTGCAGACAAGGTTTCTGGTCAATCTTTGGTTTAAAAAGAAGTCGTGTCGAGTATGCAGTGAAGAGTGTGGGTGTCACAGGTGTAAGTACAGGTCATAGGTGTGACAAACGCAGACCAGGTAATGCACTTCCTACTGGTGTTGTTGACCACGTTCATGAAAACATACAGCTATTACCAACAGTTAGTAGTCATTACAGCAGAGCTAAATCACCTCACAGGATGCATCTAGAATCACAAGCAACTATAAAGGTGTTGTATGACAAGTATGTTGATTGGATGAGCACTGAATACCCAGGTGAGAGTGTTGTGAAATATTCATACTATCGGAATGTGTTCACCAAGAACTATAATAATGGTTTCCAGCCTCCTGCTACAGACACTTGCAATAAGTGTGACGAGTTGTTGACTGTAATTAGCGCTGCTAAGGATGCTGGTGGCGATTCTCTACATAATCTTGAAGCTCAGTTAGCTGCACATAAAGAATTGGCTAGTCAAGGGCAGCAAATTATGAAGGATTATGCTGGTAACAATGATCTTGATACTCGAATGATTTGTGTCGATTTGCAGCAAACCTTACCTGTACCCAAATTATCAACAAGTGTTGCTTATTACAAGCGTAAACTCTGGGTGTACAACTTGTGTATTCACAACTTGAAAACTGGAAAATCGATGATGTATGTATGGGATGAAGTGACAGGCAGGTGTGGCTCAGTGGAGGTTGCAAGTTGCATTAACCCGCCCCGTCCCGACCACTTTTTCACCACTGGTACCCCCCAATCCCGACCATTTTTGGACCCAAATTTTTTTTGCTAAAACTTTCGCTTTTGGTCAGAAACAATGGTCAATCACCAAGAAAGTGTTCACCAGGGTCCATAAGTGGCCTAAACAGGTATACCTTCATTACACCTGGTACCGTGTTCTGTGTAGGTGGTCTGAGGCTCTCATGTTTTCTATGGTATTATAAGTCTGGGAAACCAATGAAAGTAAGTAGATATGTATTTATTACAAACATGAAAACATGTGATACAAGAGTAAATTGGATTTTATACAAAAATAGAGCTGAAATAAGCATTGTACCATCATGCGAACCGAGCACAATCGGCCAGACTGGTCATGATGAATCGCTAACATTCCTGAATCATGATACATATCACTTTTTCTACTTACATAATACATCTCCAATAACATTATACCATTTTACATTTTATTGAACTGTTTTTACGTATTCACAGGCCTTTTGATAACATTTAGCGTAATGTTAGCGCTTATTTACGTAGTGAGTGAACTCGCTGTGACTGTTGTTTCAACTCGTATTGTGTTTTTTCAACTTACATAATACTTTCCTAATAACATTATACACTTTTCCACTTTTGAGAACTGTTTTGAGATAGTTTCAGGCCTTATGTAAATATTTAGCGTAATAATAGCGCATAATAACACAGACGGTGAAGTCGCTATGACTACTATTTCAACTTACAACCTATTTTTGTACTTATATAATACTTCTCCACTAACATTGCACATGTTTCCACTTGATATAATTGCTATCACATAATTGGAGACCTTACTATTCTACTGAGCGTCATATTATCGCATATTTACACAGTGAGTGTTATCGCGATATCATTTGTTTCATCTTACACTAGTATTCAACTTATAAATTACTTTCCTACTAACATTACACCCTTTTCCACTTTATATCATTCCTATCACATACTTACTGACCAGAATGTTCTACTGAGCGTAATATTTTCGCAGATTTACACAGTGGGTGTACTCGTGACATCAATTGTTACAACTTACACTATTTTTCAACTTATACGTTACTTTCCTGCTAACATTACACCCGTTTCCACTTTATATTCTTGCTATTACATATTTACTGATCAAAGTGTTATACTGAGCGTCATATTTTCACAGATTTTCACAGTGGGTGTAGTTTTGATATCACTTCTTTCAACTTACACTATTTTTCAACTTATACATTACTTTCCTGCAAACATTACATCCGTTTCAACTTTATATAAGACTTAGCACATAGTGACTGGCCTTACCATTATACTGAGCGTCATATCGCCATCCCACACAGTTTCAGTAGTGTAGGAAGTTATGGTACTCTCTGAAACATGGCTGAAGGCACAACGCAACATTGCACTCTGTACACTCGTACCTTGTGTCTTTTCTCTGAGTGGCTGGTCTGACTGTCGAGTGCTTGTATACATGGCAGCGGCGCTGGGGTTTACGACGGTTTGGTTCGGAAGGGATTGTGCTAGGATAGTGGCGTCCTGCGAGGCGTAAGGGAGTCTGGGCAGCCATGGGGGTGCGGTAGCGGTGTGTGGGTCTGTCCTGGGCATGCCTGGCGATTATTTCACGTGCCAGCTCCCTCACAAACCCCTCAAAGGTCTCTGATACTCCTGTTGTCATGGCGTGCAGGTAGTGTGCGTTCAGGACCGTGATGTCAAGCAGGTGGAAAAAGAGCTTTTTGTACCACTTCATCGTGGTCCTGGCACAGTCAACACTGGAAATCATCGAGTCTGACTGATCCACTTGCCTCATGTTCAGATTATAGTCCAGTACAGACTCGGGTTTCCAGACGTTGCGCCTCCTCTCGCTACGGTGATCAACGGAGTCTGTGCGGTGCATCAGGGGGCTGTGTACAGTTGATAGGAGGCAAACTTCCCTGTTGTGGTTCCACAGGGTGGCAAGGATGTTATTTGCCTGGAAGAAAACCACCTCGTTCTTGTCAAGTTTCCTCCCTATCTTGACCATATGGCGACGGTTTCTCTTGACTGTACCACAGACTCCGGTGTCGTGTTGGTGGAGGAACCTAGTGAGAAGAGGGCTAGTGTACCAGTTGTCCAGGTACAACACATGACCACGATGAAGGTACTCTTCTATCATTGTCTTCACCACGGCCCCTGAGAGTCCTATACTACGATCTTCTGTTATATCTGTCTGTGCGCCCGTGTACAAGACTGTCTTGCACATAACCAGTCTTACAGTCACACATAACAAAGATCTTGAACCCGAAACGGTGTCTCTTGCTGGGTATGTACTGGCGAAAGGAAATATTGCCTCTCCACAACACAAGACTCTCGTCTATGACGAGGTCTCTGTAAGGATAAAATGAGGAGCGGAACATTTCCCGTAAATGATCAAATACCAGCCTAATTCTCCTCATTTTATCAGTGTTATTTGCATTAGCTGGATCATCTGCAT
The DNA here is from genome assembly GCF_032717465.1 of Coenobita brevimanus. Classification (NCBI taxonomy): domain Eukaryota; kingdom Metazoa; phylum Arthropoda; class Malacostraca; order Decapoda; family Coenobitidae; genus Coenobita; species Coenobita brevimanus. The sequence continues at coordinate 17,823,077 of NC_136969.1, forward strand.
CAAAAAAGTGGAGGCGGCCGAGAATCTGCTGAAATCTATTACGACTCATCACCCTTCCAAAGAAAGGTGTGAGGGTCATTGGGTCAGTTGTCCAGTATGCAGGTATTTGTTTTTTCTTACCACACCCATCAAGAGAACCAGGGCAAAAAATAAGAACATCTCAGAAATTGTCACAGGATAGTCATATTGCTGGGAATGCCTGCTCGTTGTTCCCAAACGTTCACTTTCACGGCACTGTGTTCGTGAAAATATGTTTGTCTGTTCCACTATGCGCCCCACAAACGCCTCCCCAAAGAACAAGTGAAAAAAATCCACCCTAGTGGAACCCGCATGCACACCTGGAGCCATGCAACCAGACCGCCACTCTTCAGTGAAAGGGTGAATGATGGGAGTAAAATTACTCCCATCTTCCCAGTTCCACGAGACACCACCGTCTCCAGCCACGTCCCCATCATCGCCTTTGTCAGGGTGGGGAGGTGAGGGTGGTGGGAGAGGTTGGGGAGGTGGAGAGCGGCTCCTTTCATCACTCGCACTTCTCTTCCCTCTCCCTTTTCCTTTACCCTTTCCCTTCCCTTTCCTTCCTTTCCCCAAATCCTGGGGCTGTGGGGAGGAAGTTTGGGAATATTGTGGGGTGAAAGACGTGCTGGGGAGTGGCTCCACCTCCTCTCCCCTAGGCCTACGTGCACCACGTGCTCGTGCTGCCTCCCTCACACCACTTTCTCTTTCACCTCGCACTCCCGCCACACCACTTTCCCTTTCACCCCGCGCTCCC
>NC_136969.1:17828848-17953848 GCF_032717465.1 Coenobita brevimanus
GGCGCCTGGTGGTTTAGTGAGTAATTACGGAACTCCAATCGGATTGAGCCAGTGAAGGTTTATATCTAAGAGATGGTTGGGGAATATTGTTCACGTAATGCCACTCAGGGATGAGTGAGGCTGGTCACTCTCATCTTAAATGTCAGGACCAACTTGCCTAGCCCCGGGCTCCTACGCTCCTCATGGAGCGATGTATGATTGGATGATGATGATATATATATATATATATATATATATATATATATATATATATATATATAGTGGGGCTTAGGAAAAAAACAGGTGAGAAGTTGGAGTTTTTCCTCAAACGTTTCGAGCAGAGGCCTTTGCCAAAGAGAATGCTACATTCGGACTGACGTGAGCTGCTTAAGTACCCGTGGGATCACCCTCTCCTGCAGGCTGTCCACTCCCCCCATGACCTGATCTGGCCTCGCTGCCCCTCCTGATTGCTGTTTCCACGCTCGGCTTCTCTCAACACAGAAAGCCGTCACGATGGTTAGTTGTACTACCCTTGTCTGCACATATGTGAGCTGCTTCCATTTGTGCAAATGAGGGTTGCACAACTAACCAAGCGCGGAAATATCAGTCAGGAGGGGCGGCGACATCAGGTCAGGTCATGGGGGAGAGGACAGCCAGCAGGAGAGGGTGATCCCACGGGTACTTAAGTAGCTCATGTCTGTCCGAAAATAACATTCTCTTTGATAAAGGCCTGTGCTCAAAACGTTAGAGAATAAACTCCAGCCTCTCACCTGTGTTTTTCCTAACTTCCATATGGAATCCACTTGTCTTATAGAGATCTCTATCTATCTATCTATCTATCTATCTGTCTATCTATCTATCTATCTGTGTGTGTGTGTGTGTGTGTGTGTGTGTGTGTGTGTGTGTGTGTGTGTGTGTGTGTGTGTGTGTGTGTGTGTGTGTGTGTGTGTGTGTGTGTGTGTGTGTGTTTACTGCAGCCAAAACTTGAAATGGAATTTTGATGAAACTTAGTTGGATGGTTTGTACTGGGTAGCAAATTGGTCAGTTTCCATTTCATGTCGACTGAAACTCTCTAAAGAGGTGTTTTGGCCACTAATAACTATCCACTGGTGTTACATTACACAAACGTGGAAGAGGCGGCGGGGATTGTCCGTGCAGTTTCATACGTCTTTGGAGAGAGAGAGAGAGAGAGAGAGAGAGAGAGAGAGAGCTGTAACATATGCACTCCGATGTCGTTTTCTTCGGCGATGCTACAAACTGCCGATTTCATTCAGCAGAAAATGGTGCTTGCTGTGGTGGTGGTGGTCGTCGTAGCTGTGATACTGATGATGATGGTGGAAGTTGTAGTGGTGGTGGGGTGGTGGTGGTATCAACGGGTATAAGTGGAGGTAACGGTGGTGGTAATAGCAGTAATGATGGTGGCTATTGATGTGGTAGCTGTGAAGGTGGTGGAGGTAGTTGTGGTGGTATTGGTATTGTTGGTAGCTGTGAAGGTGGTGGCGGTAGTTATGGTGGCAGTGGTATTGATGGTAGCTGTGATGGTGGTGGTGGTGGCAGGTGAGATGATGGTGGTGTTGATAACTGTAGTGACGATAGTGTTGTTGGTATCAGTGATGATGATGGACGTGGTAGGTGCGATGGTGATGGCAGCTGTGATGGAGGTAGCCGTTAAGAAACGACTCTCATTAGGGAAAGTGCTTTACCCAAGAAAGCCGTGAGCCTCATTTGTGCGTGTATATATATATATATATATATATATATATATATATATATATATATATATATATATATATATATATATATATATATATATATATATATTTCCCAGACGTCTTAATCCCTTATACGGGGTGGCCACAAACAAATCACCTCCACGTCACCCTGTCCCCTGCCAATTCACTGCCCTGCTCCCAATTCACACCCCCTCTCTCATGTACCTCTCCACTCCATCCCTCCATCTCATCCTTGGTCTTCCCCTCCCTCTCTCCCCCTCCACCTCACTCACATACACTCTCCTCGTCAGAAACTTACTCTCCATCCTCTCCACATAGCCAAACCACCTCAGTGTGTTTCTTCTAACGCTTCCTATCACATCCACATCCACACCACAATGCTCCTTCACATCCACATTTGTCAGTCTGTCTCTTCATGTGATTCCACAGGCTCCTTTCAAGAAACTCATTTCCATTGCTCCCACTCTTGACTTGTGTCCCTCCAACAACGTCCAAGCTTCACTTCCATACGATAGAGTTGCTATCACAATACTGTCATGTAATAACTTTTTCACTTCCATGCTCACTTCCCTGTTTGTTATCACTGCCTTCAAGGAACCAGCAACCTTTCTTCCTTGTTGTACCCTTTCAAGCACTTCACCCTCCAAACTTCCATCCTTACTAATCACACTATCCAAGTACTTAAATGTACTCACATTTTCCATTTCCTCATCATCCAACCTCACTGTACATTCGCTGACTTCACCTCTCTCGATGACCATAACTATACTCTTCCCTATATTCACCTTTAGATTCCTTTTCTTACACACTCTCCCAAACTCATCCACCAAGCCTTGCAGCTCCCTTTCGTCTTCACTTAACAACACAGCATCAGCTGCAAACAACAGTACAGGGAGTTTCCAAACACTGCCCTCTCTCATTAGGGCCACTCCAACATCCACTGCCCTACCTTGTATATCTCTTTTATAACCCCATCCATATACAGACTGAACAACGACGGAGACATGACACATTCCTGTTTCAACCCAGCTTTCATATAGAACTCAGTTCACTATCTACACGCACTGACGCCTTAGCATCCTCATACATACGCTTCACGGCATTCAACAACTTCCCATCTACTCCATATATTCTTAGTACTTTCCACAATCCTTGTCTATCCACCCTGTCATATGCTTTCTCCAAATCCATGGAGGCCACATACAACTTCTTTCCCTTCCCTAGAAACTTTTCCACAAAAGATCTAATATATATATATATATATATATATATATATATAGAGAGATATATATAGATATAGATATATATATATATATATATATATATATATATATATATATATATATATGTATATATATATATATATATATATATATATATATATATATATATATATATATATATATATATATATATATATATATATATATATATATATACATATACACACACACTCACACACACATACATATATCAACTGCCATTGCAAGCCCGTTTCTGAAAAAAGGCCTCCCCCATAATTTTCCATGAATTCCTTGGCTAAGCCAATTTCTGCCACGTTTTGCCAGCAAACATCTATATCTCATCTCTCCACCTTCTGTCTGACCTTCTTCTTCTACGCCTAAAATCTCTTGGAGTCCAGTCAGTCAGCCTCTTGCTCCATCGGTCATCCCTTATTCTTGCTATATGACCTAGAAACTTTTCCTAAAGCCTTCCTGTTCTTCTCCAACTAATTCCTCTGCTATTTCCCTGACTCTGTCAATAAGTATCCTACCGTATACTTTTCCTAATACACTACGAATAAATGCCCCTATGATTACCACACACTTCTTTTTTCTCCTTTCCCTTTGCACAAGTGAATAATTATACGTGACTTCCAAATCTACGGGACTCTACCTTCCTCCCAGGTCAATCTGCACATCTTCCACATCCATTCTACTACTATCTCTCCCCCATGCTTCAGCATTTTGTCACACACTCCACCAATTCCTAGGGCTTTCCCCATTTTGACACTCTTCATTGCTTTCACAACGTCCATCCTACTGATTTCATCCTGTCCTCTCACCTCCCTTCTTCTCCCGCCATTCGCCAGCCACTTATACTCGTATTACTTTCATTCTCTATGTTCAACATTTCATGAAAGTGTTCTCTCCATCTGCTCACTTTTTCTCCCTTCTCAAACAGTAATCTACAATTTTTATCTTTCATTCCCCTACTAACTTCATTGCCACCCTGCCTGACTCTCTTTACCTCTTCCCAGAACATTTTCTTACATTCCCTCCATTTGACACTCAAATTCCTTCCAAATTCCTCATCCACTCTCTTCTTACTCTCTCTTACTAATCTTTTCACCTCTCTCTTCCTTTCCATATATAACTCTCTTCTGTCTCTCAACTTCTTCCATCCCCCTATTTCTCATCCATTCATTATATGCTTTTTTTTCTTTTGTACCACAGCCTGTCTCACCTCTTCATTCCACCATGCTGTTCCTTGCACCCCCTTTCGTCTTCTCTTCACCCCACACATCACCTCACATGCTGCACATATTTCTTCTGCGAATATCTTGCACTCACCTTCCACATCCCCCATCTGCTCCAATTCATATTTACCCATTTGTTCCTCCACTTCACTCTTGCATTCTGCCTTTTTCTCATCCTCTTGTAACCTTTCCACTCTCCTTTCATCTACTCCTTCCTCTCGTCCTTCACTTCATCTTTTTCTCCATTTTACTTGAACCTTGATTCTGACCACCAACAAATGGTGGTCAGAAAGTCCACTTCCCCAAACTCTAAATGCTCTTGCATTCATTACACATCTTCGCATCCTTTCATCCACACTCATGTAATCAATCATTACCTACCTTTCAGTCTGTTCATTATCCACCCTCCTCATCACTCACCATGTATACCTGTGGATCATTTTGTGCCTGTAGAGGGTATTGGCTTTCACCAACCCTCTCCCAGCACAAATGTCCACTAAAGGACTGCCATTCTCATCTCTCTTAGTAGACACGCCCCACTCATCAACTACTCCATCCACCTTCACATTCCCTACTTTACCATTCATATCACCAATCAAAAAAGTTCCTTTCAAACTTTTCCATGCATACTTCCACATTTGTCCAGAAGTCTTCTCTCACACTGCTTGCACGATCTTGCATTGGCAAATACATGCACACAATCGCCCACGTTTGTAGTCCAACTTTCAGTCTTACCTGCACCATCCTTGAGCCAACTGATCCATACTCTCTTATATTCTGGTTCCATCTTTTACAACAATACACACTCCTTTTGCCCCCTCATTCTCACCTACTCCTGCACATATACCCCATCCATACTCCCATTCTCTCAAATGCTCTCCTTATCATTTAGTTTCAGTTAATCCACATACATCCACTTTCGCACCCTCAAGCACTTGGACAATCTCTCTCTCTTTCACATCATCATTTCCACCCTTTACATTCCACTTTGCCATCCGTATCATGTCCTTTGTTCTGTCCTTAGTCGTCATCTTTTGGTCAGTCCTGGTCCGAGGCTTCTTGTTCGTATTATTAGTTAGTTGTTTTCCAGGGAGGGGCACTAACCCTCCGCCAACCCACTTGCTGTCAAGTAGGAACACGTGTCGGTTGGTTATTAGGTTACCACCCAGCGTTATAAATGATTTCCTGGTTTACAGGAAATCATTTGGCTTGCCACTCGATGTAGAGCTACCCTAAAAACAGGATACTAGTACAGAAAGCAGGTGGATGTTGGGCGCCCCCACCTACCACTATATATATATATATATATATATATATATATACAACAATTGGATGAAGCGTTTGCGGTAAACATAGACATCATGAAAAGTAGCTTGCTAGTATACATGAAACTACAAGTATAAAACGAATGTATAAGTCCACCTTTCACGTACGGTTTTGAGACCTGGAAACTGTCAGAATCTTTGGAAAATCAACTGAAATTTTATCAGAGAGCAATGTAAAGGTCAAAGTTGAAAATATCTTTAAGAGGCAGGAAAAAATAAATTGGGTGCGACAACAGACTAAAGTCAGATACATTATAGAGGTTATAATAGACCAAATGGACGTGGGCAGGTCATATAGCAAGAATAAGGGATGACCGATGGAGCAAGAGGCTGACTGACTGGACTCCAAGAGATTTTAGGCGTAGAAGAAGAAGGTCAGACAGAAGGTGGAGAGATTAGATATAGATGTTTGCTGGCAAAACGTGTCAGAAATTGGCTTAGCCAAGTAATTCATGGAAAATTATGAGGGAGGCATTTTTTCAGGAACGGGCTTGCAATGGTAGTTGATATATATATTGTTACATAGCCTATGATTTCATCATCCTTTGTGTAATTTTAACGCACAGTATGCTGCATGTTTGATCACGAGCGTGTTCTGCCTCAGTCCCCCCCTTCTACCGTTATAGTAGAGTAAGTCGTCCTTTCTGTTGTTCAGAGCAGGATTGTCAGCTCTTTGTCCCCTATGGCTTCATTTGCGCGTCCTTCTTACAAGTTGTATCAAGCTCTGCTGGCCCCTATATAATGAGCTCAGTCTCTGCATTATTGCCACTTAGATCTACTCCTCATTTTGTTCACATCTCTGTCCTCCCCCGTACAGTTGCTACTATTGTGAGTGCTCAGGAAGTCTCCAACCATCTAGCAGCTGTGTAATTTGAGTATAAGTGTTATTGCATTTTTTCTTGTACTGTGTAGCATAAGGTTAATTCTTGGGCCTAGTGAGGTTTTTGTAATTTATGTAAAGGTTCTTACTGTCAGCCATCATTAATAATATTTTGTATCTGTAATAATTTATCTTGCATTAACTGAGCATTACCCAGTGTATTTTCATTTTATCAGGGCTGACTTAGATAAATTTACTCTTGCTAATTTCGTGTTAATAGAGGCTATTGCAGTTAACCATATATTTAACCTGTTTTTTGCCATTACATTATCCTTATGAGACCTGAATGTTTTGTTGTTAGTTTGAGCATTAAACTTTAACTTGTAATTTTACCTAACTCTTTTGTTTTGAACCTGGAACTTTATGGGGCAGTAGTGATTTTTAGTATTCTCACTTAAAGTGTACATTATCTTTTGCTGTTCCGTAACATAAATTTGGCGACCTCTTATCAGGATATTCAGGATATTATCATAAGGATATTGCTTGATATTTTGTGACTGTGATTTATTCATGATGTCTACTATTACTACACTTGATGAAGCCAAAGATTTTTTGTCAAATGTGCAAACAGTGTGTGATGTAGAAAACAGAACAAAGAATGAACTTAAGCTTGTTGCTCAACAATTGGGAATTGTTGTTCGCTCTCATCATTCTAAAGATCAAATTGTTGACATGATTAATGAAAGCTTGTTTAATGTAACTCCTCCAAATGAGCAAACGCAGTTTGAAATAGCTAAGTTACAGCTAGCCCTGCAGGAGGCTCGTGTGAAGGAAGCTGAATTTCAAGCACGTGCTAAGGAGGCTGAGTCTCAGGCTAAGGAGGCGGAGTCTCATGCTAAGGAGGCTGAGTTTCAGGCTCATGCTAAGGAGGCTGAGTTTCAGGCTCGTGCTAAGGAGGCTGAGGCACATGTTGAAATTGCTAGGATTCAGGCAGACCATGAGTATCGCATGAAACAAGGTGGAACTGGATCATCTAGCTCTGATGATTTTGATGTGGCTAAAAATGTTAAACTTGTCCCTCCTTTTAATGAATCTGATTTAACAAAGTATTTTCAGTTGTTTGAGAGGGTAGCTACAGGTTTTAATTGGCCCAAACAGTATTGGCCAGTACTCCTTCAAACTATTCTCACCGGTAAAGCTCAAGTAACTTATGCATCTTTGCCTCAGGATCAATCTGATAATTATGATGTAGTTAAGAGCTTGATTCTTAAGGCCTATGAGCTTGTTCCTGAAGCTTATAGAGTAAAATTTAGGACAACTTACAAGCAAGATAAGCAATCCCATATTGAGTATGCAAAAATCAAAGAAGATCTGTTAGAGCAGTGGGTAAATTCTAAGAATGTGGATTCTGATTTTGGTAAATTTAAGCAGATGATTTTGCTGGAGGACTTCAAGAGGTGTATTAATAAAGATGTAAGCCTATATCTTTATGAGAAAAGAATAGATAATTTGTCTGATGCTGCAGTTTTAGCTGATGAATATGTTCTCACTCACAAGACATATTCTAAAGAAAAAGGGAAAGCTGAGAGTAAGTACGTTGCCTCTACTCAGAGTACAGGTAACAGGAAAGAGAATAAAGATGATGTTTCTCAGGAAGTAAATACCAGCTTCACCTCTAGATTTCAGAAAAGTAAATGTACTTATTGTAGTAAGCTTGGTCATACTACGGAGAGATGTTTCAGGAGACAGCGTGATGTGAACAAAAAGGAGTCTTTAGATATTCAGTCAATTGGTCTAGTGTCCACCCATGAGAGTTACCAGAATTCTTTAACTGAGTTAACTGAACCTGCTTTGAGGGGTAACTTAAATTCTCATGATGGAGCTCCTCTTTTGAGCAGTAACGTGGGTGACACTCTCAAGAGTTCATGTGCTAATTTCCTGTCTGATGGTTTTGTCAGTCCTCTGGACAATAATGACAGGAAATCAGTTAAAATATATCGTGATACAGGTGCTTGCCAATCCCTTATGCTGACCAGTGTTCTAGGCTCTAATGTTAATTCCTCTGATGAAACTGTAATCTTACAAGGTGTAGGGAATAATTACTTCTCTGTCCCTCTGTGCAGAGTGAATTTAGAGTCTGGTTTTGTTAATGGTTCAGTTATGGTTGGGTTGGTTGAGACACTCCCAATGTCAGGTGTAACTTTCTTACTTGGAAATGATATTGGTGGAAGTCAAGTGTGCCCAGCTCCTCAGTTGTCTAGTGAGCCAGTGGCTGCGACCCAGGATTGTGATGTCCCTGATGTGTTCCCTGCATGTGCTGTCAATAGGGCTAAGTCTAAAGTTACTGGTGATTTAGAGGATAATGATGATGATGATGTTATCCTAGCTGACACTTTTCTTGCTAATTTGGACCACTCACCAGATGAGGCAGTACCGTGTAGTGTTGATAATTTGTCTCGTCAAGAGTTGGTTGAGTTGCAGGTTGCTGACCCTGAGTTGAAAGGTCTTGTAACTCTGCTTGCAGTGAGGAAGAGTCAACTGGTGCTTCTACTTATTATATAAAGTCAGGAGTACTTATGAGGAAGTGGAGACCCCCAACAGCATCAGCCGACTGTGAATGGGAGGTTGTACATCAAGTTGTCATCCCTCGTGTTTGTAGGCAGGATATCATTAGAGTGGCTCATGATTCCAGTTTGGCAGGACACCTTGGAGTGAGGAAGACTGTGGCACGCATTTTGAAACACTTCTACTGGCCAGGTATCTTCAGGGATGTTTCCTGGTATTGTAAGTCTTGTCACACCTGTCAAGTTGTGGGGAAGTGTAATCAGACCAAAAAGGTTGGACCTCTAGTTCCCATTCCTCCTTTTGAGGCGCCATTCACCCGTGTGTTGGTGGATATTGTGGGCCCTCTTCCTAAGACTTCTTCAGGATTTTCTTATGTGTTGACCCTGATTGATATGGCTACTCGTTATCCTGAAGCCATTCCACTTAGAAATATCTCAGCAAAGAACGTGGTTAAGGAAATGCTAGGGTTCTTCACAAAGTTTGGTCTGCCCAAGGAGGTACAGTCAGACCGGGGAAGTAATTTCATGTCAAATGTTTTCAAGCAGTCTCTGAAAGAGTTGAGCATCACCCAGATCACGTCTTCAGCTTACCATCCCCAGACCCAAGGAGCGTTGGAGAGATATCATCAAACACTCAAATCGATGCTCAAGAAATACTGTTTGGAATATCAGAAAGACTGGGATAAAGGTCTTCCATTTGTTGTATTTGCCGCAAGAGAATCTCCAAATGAATCACTGGGCTTCTCACCATTTGAACTACTGTTTGACCATGAAGTAAGAGGACCCCTTAAGCTACTCAAGGAATGCTGGCTGTCGGAGGAAGATGACGTCAACCTGCTGGAGTATGAGATGAAGTTCAAAGAACGGCTGTCCACTGCTTTACAGCTGGCGAGAGAGAATTTAGGAGCTGCTCAGGAGAAGATGAAGACTTGGTATGATAAGAAGTCCAGGTTACGCCACTTTCAGCCAGGAGATCAGGTTTTGATTCTGCTACCAGTGCATGGGCAACCTCTTCAAGCCAAGTTTAGTGGTCCTTATTTCGTGGAGAAGAAACTCAGTGATGTCAACTATGTCATCGCCACACCAGATCGTAGAAAGAACAAGCAACTTTGTCACATCAACATGCTAAAGTTATATCACAGGCGGGACGAAAATAATCCAGTCTGCACTGTAGCTGTTCCACCCGAGTCTGCAAGTGAAGCTCTCCCATGCAGTATGAGCCTGAGTGATAGTTTGGGGAAGAATCCTAATATCATGAATGATCTCCAGACTAAGCTTTCTCATCAAGCTCCCGAGGAAAGGCAGGAGTTTTCGGCATTACTGGAGGAGTACCCACAAGTGTTCCGTGCCACTCCAGGAAGAACCACTGTGTTGATGCATGATGTCGATGTTGGAGACGCAAAGCCAATTAAATTGCCTCCTTACCGTGTGAACCCAGTGAAAGTTCCTCTCATCCAGAAGGAGCTTGGCTACCTGTTGGACCACAAGATAATTGAGCCCTGTCAGAGTGAGTGGAGTTCTCCTGTCACTCTAGTCCCTAAGCCGCTGTGGCTTTGCATCGACTACAGACGTGGTAATCAGATAACCAAAACAGACACTTACCCTCTCCCTTGCGTGGAAGATTGCATAGACAAGATCGGAAAGGCTAGGTACATAAGTAAGTTTGATTTGTTAAAGGGATACTGGCAAGTACCTATGACTGAACGTGCTAGGGAGATCTCATGTTTTGTAACACTAGGAAAGACTTTTGCATGTTCTGTAATGCCATATGGTATGAAGAATGCACCAGCCACATTTCAGAAGCTCATGAATGTTGTAACAGAGGGTTTGGCAGGGTGTGTTGTTTATATTGATGATGTATTAATCTTCAGTGACAACTGGAAAGATCACCTATGCCATGTCAGTAAATTTCTTGAGCGTTTAGTTCAGGCTAATCTTGTAGCTAATTTATCAAAGTGTGAGTTTGGTCAAGCTAAAGTTCAGTACCTTGGGTACGTAATTGGTGATGGACATGTTGCACCATCAGGAGCTAAGGTTCAGGTTATAAGTGACCTTCCCAGACCTAAAAGTAGAAAAGAGCTACAAAGATTTTTGGGAATGGTAGGTTATTACAGGAGATTTGTTCTTAACTTTTCAATTCTTGTATCACCACTTACAGACCTACTGAAAAAGGGAGTTAAATTTGTCTGGACCGATAACTGTGAATCCTCTTTCAGCAGACTTAAAGCTATCCTACTAAGTCAGCCAGTGCTTGCTACTCCAAATTTTGCTAAGCCTTTTAAGATGTCTGTTGTAGCAATTGATACAGGAGCTGGGGCTGTTTTGCTGCAAGAGGATGATCAGGGTATTGAACACCCTGTATCTTATTACAGTAAGAAGTTCACTCCATCTCAAAAGAACTACTCAACTATTGAGAAAGAGCTTTTGGCCTTGATTTTGGGTTTACAGCATTTTTCATTTTATTTGTATTCTGGTTTTGACCCCATAGTCATTTATACCGATCATAACCCACTGAAATTCCTTAGTAAGTTTAAAGATAAAAATCAGAGATTGACAAGATGGAGTCTACTTCTTCAGGAGTATTCATTAGACATACAACATGTCAAGGGGAAAGAAAATGTTATTGCAGACTGCTTATCTAGACTTTAGACAGATTGTTTTAGAGTAATAAGAAATTTCCTTTGTAAACTTCTTTTTCTTTGTGGGGAGGTGTTACATAGCCTATGATTTCATCATCCTTTGTGTAATTTTAACGCACAGTATGCTGCATGTTTGATCACGAGCGTGTTCTGCCTCAGTCCCCCCCTTCTACCGTTATAGTAGAGTAAGTCGTCCTTTCTGTTGTTCAGAGCAGGATTGTCAGCTCTTTGTCCCCTATGGCTTCATTTGCGCGTCCTTCTTACAAGTTGTATCAAGCTCTGCTGGCCCCTATATAATGAGCTCAGTCTCTGCATTATTGCCACTTAGATCTACTCCTCATTTTGTTCACATCTCTGTCCTCCCCTGTACAGTTGTTACTATTGTGAGTGCTCAGGAAGTCTCCAACCATCTAGCAGCTGTGTAATTTGAGTATAAGTGTTATTGCATTTTTTCTTGTACTGTGTAGCATAAGGTTAATTCTTGGGCCTAGTGAGGTTTTTGTAATTTATGTAAAGGTTCTTACTGTCAGCCATCATTAATAATATTTTGTATCTGTAATAATTTATCTTGCATTAACTGAGCATTACCCAGTGTATTTTCATTTTATCAGGGCTGGCTTAGATAAATTTACTCTTGCTAATTTCGTGTTAATAGAGGCTATTGCAGTTAACCATATATTTAACCTGTTTTTTGCCATTACATTATCCTTATGAGTCCTGAATGTTTTGTTGTTAGTTTGAGCATTAAACTTTAACTTGTAATTTTACCTAACTCTTTTGTTTTGAACCTGGAACTTTACGGGACAGTAGTGATTTTTAGTATTCTCACTTAAAGTGTACATTATCTTTCGCTGTTCCGTAACAATATATATATATATATATATATATATATATATATATATATATATATATATATATATATATATATATATATATATATATATATATATATATATATGAAACTCATACCAGTGTGTGTTATATGTACATTATATTTGATTTTTTTTTTTTTTTTTATATATTAAAGAATCACATGAAACGACTGAAAGAACTAGGAGACGAAAATAAAAGCCTGGTTCGGATAGAAAAATAAAGGAAGGAAGGAAATACACGAAAAACAGAACACTTTGAGAGTGTAGTACCTGCACCCACCAACTGGCTTAAGGGCTGAATATTTCACTTGGTCCTTGACCTTGACTGTCGACAGATTACCGTCAAAATTGGATTACTTCATACTGACCTAACCCTTCCAGCAACAATGATTTAAACCAAACGAAAACTTAGGGGTTGAATTTGTCGATTGACATTGACCTCTGACCTTTTTCTGTGACCTTCAACTTTGGCTAATTATTCTTAAAATCGAATCTTTTAATCTTTGGTATAATCTGAACCATTCAACGAAGATTAGTCTGCATTAGACACTGAATTATAACTATTTCAGTTTGCCTTGTAATGTGACCTTAACAGTTATTCTATTGTTCTCAAAAACTATAAGTCAGTTAATTAGATAAGCCTCAACTCTTCCACCACGTCGGATTCAAATAAAACAAAACGATTTTAATTATTTTGTTCAAACTTAGACACACCGGTGGAACATTCACCTTGCCTTACCTTGGCATTTGACTGACTGTCATGAAAAATGAATGACGACGTTCTTTCTAACCAACACCATTATTTCCAAGCTTGGTTGAAATATCAAAGCTGAGTTTACCTAGCCTTATGATTTTGCCATTTGATCACTGTGTGACCTTAACCTTTAACTAATGCTATTAGATTTGCAACATTTTTTTCTCTCTCTTTATGCTTACCCAGGCCTAAAAAAAGGCCTACACTGGATACGAACTACCTGAGTTGATAATGTCTTGTAATCTTCACCATAGATCAATTGTTCACAAAAACATCAGGTTTACCTCTTTGCCGACCTTCATCCCTTTCACCAAGTTTCGTTAAAATTGGTGCAGATTTTTCGTTTTGTTAATTTTCTTAATTAGCATACAGTGGTTGAATTTGGGCCCTGCCCTGTGATGCAGACCTTTGACTTAATGGTCTCAAAATTAAATGAAATAATACTTGCCTCACCTTTAACCCATCAACAGAGTTTGCTCAAAATTCAATTCTAAAAACTATTAGCTTGGTTTTCCTACATCAATTTTGACAGGGGCCTGTGTCCTTGACCTTTGTTGATAAAGAATTTTATTCATTGGCTGACCATCTACCCTTCGATCAACTGTGGTTAAAATCTGTATGAGGTGTCCTGTTAAAACACACACACATGACATTTGTCCATCACGTTGCTAAGTCACTATATAGTATACATAGGATTGCAGTATGAATCAGTCTCACTCCACATCATCAATTCCAACAAAGACTCACATTCATAAATTAAGGTAATACTAAGCAACAGTACTTTTAAAGACACCTCCCAATTTGTATATTTTCAGCCGAAAGGCAACAAAATTACTAATAAGTTATTAGTATTTTACACACACACACACACACACACACACACACACACACACACACACACACACACACACACACACACACACACACACACACACACACACGTCAATTAAAACGTAACCTCCCTCTTGGATCCCAGGCCTGGGTGCATTAATAACGAAAACAGAAAACGAACAGGAGAATAAACAATGATAGCAAATCTAAAAAAGAAAAGCTAAAAAGTCGTAAGTAGGAAAAATTAGAGAAAAAACTGGTAAAATGATGTAAAGAAAAGGCAGTTTGAAAGTGCAACCCCAGCGCCCACCAACTGCTTTAAAGGCCAGATACTCGTATATGACTCTCCTCTATCCATGCTCATCAGTTGAGTACAGTACTCTAAATTAAATTAATTCATTCTTACCTATCGCTCAGCACTTTCAGCAAGGATTGGTGGGTTGAGTGGAGAGTTAGGTTGCTTGAGAGTCTAGTATTACTTAACACAGCAGTAAGTGATTACATTTCTCAGTATATTCATAGGACAGGAATAAAATTTATGAGAACAGGGACTGTTATTGTTGAGTCTTGGTAAGAAAGACTAGTAAACAAGGTGGATTGTAATCAAATTTACAGTGGTGAGACAAGTCGAAATATGGATAAATGGTTTACTGAACAAAAATTACATGAAAAGATTATGTCAAAACAATGTTACTGTCAACCACAAATGGAGCACCAAGTACCAATATATAATCAAGTCAACGGGAAGGAGATTAAGCTTATCAGATATGAGAATAATATACCTCACTATCTATTGACAGACGCCTTAATCCCTTGAGGGGAGACCACAAACAAATTGCCCCCATCTCGCCCTGTCCCCCGCCATTTCACTGCCCTGTTCCCAGTTCACCGCCCCCTCTCTCATATACTTTTCCACTCCATCATAATTTAAAATTAATTATTAATTATTAAAACAGTGTATATTGTAACAGGTAACGTTTTTACCAAGACAGCGGATATTTTATATCAACAGGCTGAAGCACACCTGCAGACTAGCAGAGTTTAGTTCATTCGTCATGTAACCATGCAAAGTTGCCGTACTCCTGGCCTAGACTATCTAAGGATCTCCATTGTAACCAACGTTTGTCACTCCTAAAAAATGAGATGAAAAAAAGGGAAGAAAATATTCATGAGCAAGAAAAACATATATAAAATGAAGGCGGAAGGAAAGACAACAAGAACAAAAGTGAAGTAACGAAGGTCGGGGGGAAACGATGAAAACAAGGAAAGAAAGCGACGCGAAAATGCTGCTGAATGAAGGAAAAGGTCTGTATGTGGGAAGGAAAAAAAGATAAAATCGGACAAGAGATTAAAAAAAAAAAAAAAAAAAGCAAACCGAGAGGAGAAAAACAAAGATAAATGACAGTCTGAAGCAAGAAATGACACAAGTAAAGAAAGAATGAAAGACAGAAAGAAAAGGAAGACAGGAAAGCCAATGACATGGGGATAAGAAATAGTCAAACAAGAAAGACAAAAAGAAAATAACAGAGAAGGTAAACATAAAATACAAGTGATGAAAAGAAAGAGACATAATCAAGGAAGACAGGAAACGAAACAAAGAGAGAAAGAAAAGAAATGGCCAAGAGGGAGGAGTGCAAAACCAAATGTGGAAAAGGAGAAACCCAGGACGACAGACGAAAAGAAAGCAGAATATAGGAGGGATATAACAAAGGACGGTCTAGAAGGAAACATCCAAGTGAGGAGCGAAAAGAAAGATAATGAGGAAAGTGGCCAGAATGTGTCTGCCGCACTCTCTTGATTACAGCCATTGTGTATCTTTTCTCCCTACTCATTGTTTATTATTTTCTGCCACTCTTTTCGTCCGCCAGACAGACATGGGCGAATGAGCTCCCCGACTGCACAGGAAAAGAATCGCACAGACCAAATGACACGCCAGTCTACAGTCCGACCAGTTATGGCGTTTAGGGAAAAAATTCATTCCTCTCTCAGTTTAAGTTGATTAAGTGCACTCATGTACACAATATTCGTATGGAGAAGTAGTGATCATCTAGTGGTCAGGTTGACCGATAATTGCAGGGATGTGAATTGCATCCCTGGATGTTGTGGCAGGGAACAGATTTGAGGATTTGAAATACGTAAACATAAGATCTATGGTTGCGCGAATGTGTGTAAAGATCAGTTGAATTTAAGCCAGCTTCATCTTTCATTCAGCCGAAAAGCCAGTTCGAGCAAAGCCACAGTTAAAAGACAAGCTAAATCAAGAATTTTTAGTTAGCGTCGAGAAAATAAAAGAATCATGGCCTTTAAATGACTTGCACTTGACTTTAACGAGGAGTTATAATTTGGAAATAAGTCTCGTTTCTGATGCAAGTTGAGTATTATGTCTCTCAGTTTAAAATCGTGTACCACCGAAACACAGGGCAATACACACTTAATATATCATTTTAGCAAGTATACACCAGAATTCAGGTGCAGATCAAATCATAAACAATAATTTTGTCCTGTAATATTGTCAGTCCGTTGATGTGTTTCTGATTTAGTTTTGCTACCTCCAGACGATGCTGTAGTTTAGACGAAATGCCTTGTGATGAAAGTAATAACAAAGGCTGCATCTTAACACTGTAAACCTTAATGGAATTCGTCTGGTAGTTGTAAGCATAAAATACACAATACATCCTGGAAGTGAAGGGAACGATTTCTGGGA
This sequence comes from Coenobita brevimanus, assembly GCF_032717465.1. Lineage (NCBI taxonomy): Eukaryota > Metazoa > Arthropoda > Malacostraca > Decapoda > Coenobitidae > Coenobita > Coenobita brevimanus. The sequence continues at coordinate 17,845,549 of NC_136969.1, forward strand.
AAAGCATATTACTGCTGCGGGCCTAGATTTCATACAACCCATATGGATTTGGCCCCAGTTTTATCTTCTCAGGGAATAATTACATGTCAGGGCAGGTCTCCAGAGTCACCTCATAGTGCCATTATTAATCACCACACCAGGAATAATGAACAGACAATAAGGATGGCAGCCCCACCACACCTTGTAACTACAACTCAGCACCTCCAAGAAAAAAAAGAAGGAACATTCAAGAAGTGTAACACTCTAGCCCACCAGCGGGTGTAAAGGCCGAGTATTTTACTTTATCCTGTGACCTTGACTTTAGACAGATTCTACAAATCAAGTAGCTTCATGTTTGCCTTGCACCATGTTTGGTTCAAATCAGTTTAAAACTGTTTGAGTTGACCTTGACTTGTGATACTGGCTTTGACTTTTCACTTTGACTCTTACCTTTGACTGATTGTTCTCTAAATAGAGTCCTTTTCTTCTTGCCTTCCGGTCAATTCCTCCACAAAACTTATTAAATCGGATAAAAACTGTTCTTGTTGCCGGATGACCTTGAGATTCCATTGTTCTAATCAGCACGAGGTCTGTCGGCTGACCCTAAAGACTTCCATTAAATTTGGTTAAACCAGATCAAATATGCTTGAGATATTCTCAGAACAAACTCACACACAATGATCGTACTTTGATCTTGGCCCTTGAACTTGAGCTTTCACTGTAAGTTCTTTATATTAGATTACTTCATTCTTACCCTGCCCTTAACCTCTAGCCTAAACTGGTCTGAAAAGGATAAAAATGGTTTAATCTGATTATGTTCTGTCAAGGTTTTACCTTGCCTTTTGACCTTTATCATCGCTTATTGGTCGAAGGGAAAAAAAGCTATAAGTTTATTCTATCCTTCCACTGACTTTAGCGAAAACCGAAAAAAAAAAAAAACATTTAAGTTACTTTGTTAATGCTTTCCCTCTCACACACAGTTATGAACACACTCACACACACATACACGCCGTTCAAACAACCACTCCTCTCCCGTTCCTCAAGAGAGGGTGTAAAAACTGTTATCACGGACATTCATGGGAGGGAGCCTGCATTCTCATGGATGCAGTTTCAGAGACATCCTTCCTAAGATACTACTGTAGTTTTCAGGTCACCCGCCATCTGACACCTGTGTCAGTAACCGTCCCGCCAACCATTACCCATAGAAATCCTATGCTCGAACCGACTTACTTAATGCCTCCTATTTTATTCCTATACTGACTCAGTCTCAGTGACTCTTCTTCTGCGTTTACGCCAAACTAATCGAATCGAATCGAATCAACACGAATCATGACTCTTCAGAATTCGCCACTCTATTACATATTAATGTCAATTTATTCTCCCTGAAACTGTTCATACCAGGCGAGTCGAGTCCATTCGAATCACACAGAGTCGAATCGAATCAAGTCATAGATGAAGCTGGCCGCATTGTTCTCATCAGTCACGGCGAGTCCGTGACGACATTTATGCATGCACATTTTTGCATGGTCACGGAGAGTGTGGACGTGTTTTCTAGCTCTCCTCCAGCATAGGGCTGCCTCACTGGCATTAGCTTTTGTTTTTTTTAGCCACTAGGGTGTTTTTAAAATAAAGCTAGGTTAGATAGTACTCATTTTCCTCCCCTCCCTGTTAGAGACACAATAGGTGTTTGTGTCTTTTTCTGAGTTTACCTTTGGTTATCGCCCACGGAGGGTCCCCCCCACTGACCGCTCTGGGGCGTGAATTGACACGGTCGGGCCTCCCTGGAGTGGTTTGAGAGGGCAACCTCAGACATAGGTGTTTGGTCCCAGGTTGATTGTCCCTTGGTCATTTTCTCTCCTCCTTCCCACTTCCCCCGTTAGGGGGTAGTGGTACTATGTCGGACGCCCCTACTGCCTCCCCCCCTGAAGGGGGGGGAGGCGGTCCTGACCGACCCCTGACTGAACCACAGACTGACAGCCTCCAGACAGACTGGCCCCAGACTCGAACCACCCTTGACATTCCTGTACATAATGCACAGTTTGTGACTCTCCATGCTCTCAGTTCCACTTCCTTGAGCAGTATCAATCTTTTCATCATCAAGAAAGTGATTGATTACTCTGCTGGGGAGGTGGAACAAGTAAAAAAACTTGGTAATGGAGACCTTCTAATCAAAACTGTAAACACATCCCAGGTTAAAGACTTAACCCCTACACCGCGGGCATGTTTACCGATGTTTTGCTTGTGCCGCGGGGTTATTCGGGCTCCGACAGACTCTCAAAAAATATTTGCCAAAAATCAGTTATTAGTCCTAGAATATTAAAATTATATATGCTTATGGCACATACCTTCAGCTTTCTCCTGGAATGTTTCTTGAGCCTTCGTCAGTTACTGTAGGACTTGTGGAGACCTCTGAAGTTGGGTAATGAAGTCTCCACTTTACACTTCCCGACAACCCGTAATATGATTACCACAGCCAGATATTAACACTATAAACACTACTCTATGATTTTCAAGTAGTTTGGGATCCATACTCCAAAAAAAAACCCACTGTGAAAGCAATGAAAATTATGAGCGCGTCTGACCGCCGCACTTGTGCTAGTTCGCTCTTGGTACTCTGTCATTTATTATTCATAAAACCCCTCACACTTTATATTTCTATTACTATATAACACTTATATATATCTACAGTCTTTATCCATAAGTTTCCTTCAGTAGTATTAGTTTATTGTCACTGTAGGGATTCAATTTCTTTCAGTAAAATACGTAGCATTCACTTTCTCGTCCTGTATACTGGCATTGAGAGTGAATGTCACTTTCATCTTCACTCTCATAACTCATAGTATTCAGACATGCTAGAGTGAAACTTTCACTTTCATTACTCCTAGGGTATATACTCGTATTCTTATAATACTACTCATTTACATTTCTATTTACGTTCTCTATTTTATTTACGTTATTTACATTTCTATTTTATTTACACTGTGTTATGCACTGTCACTTGAAGTAACTTATAAAACTATTTTCCATTGTTCACGTATATTTACATTCATTACTTTCACTTGCTGTTTACACATTATTTACACATTATTTACAATTCCACTTGCACTGTTTTACTCAATAGAAAGATCGTAGTCACTCTTTTATCAATTGTCAGCCCTTTACCTCTTTCCACACGAGGTTTAGTAGGGGGTAAAGGTCACAGGGCCCTTTCCATGGGGGTGAAAAAAGGCCCTGAAGTCAGCAAGAGGATGAGCCGTACCTCCTTTTCGGAAGATGAGAGAGAACTGATAAAGGAGGGCCGGCCCTGGTTGAGGCCTACTTAGGGGTTATTCAGTACTACCAACGTAGCTCTTGAAGCAGGTATGTATTTCACTGAAATGATTGGCAGGAAATCTAGACAATACATTATAAATTAGGTAGTTCCAGGTGAATGTAAATATCACTTAGGCTTCTCCCTTCCCTCCTTATATGTATATTTATTACTAAAATAGATTATATGGCATATTTCAAGGAGAAAAAAACAGGGAAAATTAGCGAACGAGTGCACGTGAGGTGTTGTCAGGTGATAATTAGCCAATTCCAGGTGTATGGCACTCTCACTTACCTTATTTCTTTCTTGTATATATTATTTGGTATAAGAATAGGGCATAGGGCTTATTTCAATGGATGAAATCAGTGAAAAATTCCAGGGAAGATTTACTTAGCGTAGCACGGCCGGGCAGGCGAGAGGATAGTGTAATGGAGGGGGGGTAGGGAGGGCAGTCAAGAACGGGGAGAAATGGCTAAATTGTCAACAATGGATGGGAGTACAGATGAGATTAGGAGTGCTGACTAGTGTTGGACATTGGCAGTACTGATATATGATACAAGCCCCCACTTGGAAGCCCGGGTGAATTCAAAATAACACAGAATCACAAAAGCGACGCCCCGCGGTATGATCCCTTGCTCCCAAGCATCACGAAAGTGACGCCCCGCGGTTAAGGGGTTAATGAAACTGCGTAAGTTCCACGAATATGATGTCAAGCCAAGGATCCCGTATTCCATGAATTCCTGCAAAGGTGTTATCACCTGCAGGGATCTCATGGTTATGGATGAGGACGAGATCATACGGGAACTTGCTCAGCAGGACGTAATCGGTGCCCGGTTTATTACTAGATATTCCGAAGGCGTGAGGACGAAGACTGCTACTATTGTCTTGACTTTTGGCAAAGTTTCACTCCCAGACCATGTCAAAATTGGCTACGAAATTGTTAACATAAGACCTTATATCCCCAATCCACTTCGTTGCTTAAGGTGTCAATTATATGGGCACGTGACAAGACTTGTCGGGCTTCCCAGTCAGTGTGTGGCAAATGTGCAACACAGGGACATGATGCTGAACACTGCACATCGGAGACGGTACGTTGTTTTCACTGCAAGGGCGCACACTCCACTTCCTCTAGGGATTGTCCCAAGTGGAAGGAGGAGAAGGAGGTCTGCGCAGTGAAAGCAACTGAGGGCATTTCCTACTACGAAGCTAGGAAAAAGGTGAAGGAGTTGCATGCAACTCCCACGCCGAATAGGTCCTATGCTTCGTCGGTAATGTCCCGTCCCGTGATGTGCTCTGTTGAAACACAGACTGACCCTGAACCTGTTCCTCTTGCCTCACACTCTACCTCTCCATTTCAGCCTCTTGTCCAATCCAACTCTCAAACTGACATCCCCACTGCAACTTCCTACTCTCAGGCTGCTGCTGCCTCTCAATCAGTAAAGCCTAAACAGAAGTCTGACAACTCTAGTAAGAGTAATATGACCACCCTTTCAAAACAGCCACGTCCTCATGTCCTTCCTGCTCCTGGTCCAGTGAGGGAGAAAAAGTTCAGTTCTTCCTCGGGGAGCTCTGGGAGCCTAGTTATTGATGATCAATGTATGGAGGTTTCCATTAGTAAGCACCGGGATAGGTCCCCCAGTATCCACTCGCCTGGCGGCGGGCAGTATAAAAAAGCTAAGCACACTGGCCCCTCTCGTAAATCTTAAACCGCACATTCACTGTGTTACAATGCAATTGTAGGACTTTTGGGAATAAATTCCACAATATAGCAATTTTGCTATCTATACACAGGCCAGACGTTGTTTGTTTACAGGAGATGCGCTTGGTGGATCACCCAGATCCTCCACAGTTCAAACACTACCATTCGTATAGAAGATATGATGGTCACGGAGTCGCCATATACACCCACAAATCACACCCACAAACGGAAGTGATTCTAAGTTCTACTCTGGAAGCTGTCGCATGCAGAGTAAAATTTAATAACACGTATCTGTCTATTTGTTCTATCTACTGTCCTCCCCGTGGTCCCATTGATGGTGATGCTTTCACTTCGCTAATCCATCAACTTCCGGGTCATAAATTAATTTTAGGCGATTTTAACACCCATCACTGTCAATGGGGAAGCTTGAGGAGTGATGGCAGGGGGGAGCAAGTAGCCGACCTCATACTGCAGTCAAACCTCTGTCTTCTAAACAATGGTAGAGTGACTCGTGTAGATGAACGCACTGGTAACATGTCATGTTTAGATCTGTCCTTGTCATCTCCTGACATACACACTAACATCTCTTGGGACCCATATGACGACTCGATGGGTAGCGATCATTTTCCAATCTGTCTTTCTTATGCACGCGACGATTCTCGGCCTCCTCCACCACCTAAATTTAACTTCAAGAAAGCAGATTGGGGGTACTACTCATGGGTCGCCAATCTAGATATAGCAGGAGATAATATTGACGAGAAAGTTTCACACCTACAGACTTCCATTATACATGCAGCTGAGGCTGCTATTCCCAAGACATCTACAATTCCAAACAAGCGTAGAGTTTCATGGTGGACACCAGATTGCCGACAAGCACTCACAAAGCGCAATAGGATATTCAGGATTTTTGAGAAACAGCCAACAGAATCAAACTTTATTGCCTACAAAGCAGCTAAGGCTGAGGCAAGGAGGACAATTAAAGCGGCAAAACGAACTAACTGGCGTAGTTTTGTGTCCACGGTGAATCGCTCCACCCCACTAAGTCAGGTCTGGTCCACCATAAATGTACTAAATAACAAGTACACCCGGTCACCAATCACCACACTTGAGGTGGCCGGGAATGTCATTGACGATCCCGTGGATATTGCCAATACTATTGCCGACCATTTTGCCCAGGTAAGCAGCTCAGCCAACTATGATCCTCGCTTTCTCCACCATAAGCATACGGCTGAGCTGCAAAACTTAGACTTTGCCATGGAAGACGGAGAGACCAGCTACAACTCCGAATTTACGTTAGATGAACTTCTCCTTGCCCTTAAGTCCTGTAAAGGCTCCAGTCCCGGTCCATCCACCATTACGTACGGTATGATCCAGCATCTTACTCAGACCAACCTGAGTAAGCTGTTAGCGGTGTACAATGAGATTTGGGCGTCTCGCACGTTCCCAAACTCATGGCACTACGTGCACGTCATACCGATACCTCGCCGAGACGGTTGCCTTACGAGTCCCAGCTCGTTTCCACCTATTGCGCTAACTGACTGTCTATGTAAGGTCTTTGAACGTATGGTTAATAAAAGGTTACTTTTTGTTTTAGAGTCGAAGGGTGTGTTAAATGATCAACAGAGTGGATTCCGTAAATACAGGTCCACTCTGGATCATTTAGTGCACCTGGAGCATTGCATAGCCGAGGCTTTTGCCAATCGCGAATTCATGATAGGAATTTTTCTGGATATTCATAAGGCTTATGATATGACCTGGCGAAACGGAATACTACGTAAACTCTATGCTTATGGTTTAAGAGTTAATTTGCCCATTTTCCTTCAGAACTTCCTTACTGACAGAATGTTTTCTGTCAGGTTACCCTGTAACGTAACTTCGGACATATTTGTCCAAGAGAACGGGGTACCACAAGGAAGTGTGCCTAGCCCTGCTTTGTTCAGTGTTGCCATTAATGACATTCTGTCGTCCGCTTCCGTCCCCAGGACGATTAGATACTCACTCTATGCTGATGATTGTGCAGTGTGGCACTCTTCCCGCAATGCACAAACCTCGGCACAACAGATTCAACTGGCACTTGAATCTGTTCAGTGTTGGGCCCTGGAGTGGGGATTTAAATTTTCCATCCTTAAGTGTGTCGGTGTTGTTTTTACTCGTAAACTTAACGTACCTCCTTTGCATTTAACTTTAGATAATCAGCCGATACCTTTTCAAAATTCAGTCAGATTCCTGGGTCTACATTTTGACAGTAGGCTCAGTTCGAGAACACACATTAATCATTTGCTCGCTTCTTGTATTAAAAAAGTAAACGTCCTTAAGTTTCTTTCCGGTAAATCTTGGGGAGCAGACAGAACGTCTTTATTGATGGTGTATAAGTCCCTTATCTGTTCTAAGCTTGACTATGGCTCACAGGTGTATGGGTCGGCATCGGATGCTGTCCTCCGTAGACTGGATGTACTTCAGAACGTATGCTTGCGTATATGTCTCGGAGCCCTTCGATGTACTCATGTGGAGCGGTTGGAAGTGGAGGCTAATATGCCTCCCCTCCGTCTACGACGTGACCACCTGTTATTTTCTTATGGTATCACCACCCACCGTAAATGCTCACTTGGCCTTCCGACCTGTCGGATCCTCCTACAGTGGGAATACCTGCTGTATGCGGCCCTCAAGCCGGTGGCTGTGAGGCTTCACTTCCCCTGTGAGGCGTTAGGGTACGACCTTGCTAATGGGGATCAGGTTTTAACATCAAAAATAGCGCCCTGGGAGTCACTTGCCACCACATTCAACACTGACTGGCTCCCCGTCGCAAAGTACAAGACGCCAGAGGTGGAGGTAAGACAGTTGTTCCGGATGATCCTCATTAGACACCTAGCGTCATTCCATTTGTACACTGATGGCTCTAAGATGGATGAATGTGTGGGTGCGAGTGTGTGGTCTATGGAGTGCCGCATCCGTTTTCGCTTGCCCCCTCATACGTCTGTATTCACTGCCGAATTATTTGCCATAGATCAAGCTATAGACTTTGCTTTGCGTTCAGATCACAACAGTTTTGTCATTTTTTCAGACTCTAAGTCAGCCCTTCAGGCAATTCATTCATGTAGGACTGATTCACATGAGGTCCTGGGCCGCATTATCAGTAAGCCGCATACATGTGCTAAATCCTTCACTCTGATCTGGGTGCCTGGTCATTGCGGTATTTACGGCAATGAGCAGGCTGACGTACTAGCTAAATCAGCTGTAGAACTCGAGGAGACTTGGGACGTTCCTCGTGAGCTACAGTCTAGTCTCTCTTTCGGAAAGAAATCAATTAATCTTCTGTGGCAAAGTCAGTGGACCGACCTGGCAATTCCATCAGTCAAAAGGACCATATGTGATTGGTCCAGTTCCTCTCAAGGAAACAGACGGGAGGAGGTCGCTTTAGCCCTCCTCCGCATGAATTCCACCCTAATAACACACATGTTACCATATATTAACAGACAATTTCCACCGCGTTGTACCACCTGTGACGTGGTGTTATCTATTAGTCACATCCTTTTAAACTGCAGTAGGTATGCTGGGGAACGTACCTCTCTGGCAGCCTACTGTAGGACAAATGCGCTCCCTTTCACACTTGATTCTGTCTTGGGTGATGGGGACGTTGGTGTGACTAATAAATTGATGACTTTCCTGAAAGAGACCAGATTACTCAGAGAGTTGTGATTTATTTTATGAACTTGGTTGTGGTTTCCTTATTATATATATATATATATATATATATATATATATATATATATATTGTATATAGGGATATGTTTTTTGTACATATGTAAATATTTCAATACACTTTTATAGATTTGTGAACCGCAGAAGGAGGTTACATTTATATAAATGTGTATTTTTTTTTCTTTTGTTCAGGACCAGTAAATTTGTATTTGTTCTTTTTATGTATTTTTTTTTTTACATAAATTTGATAATTATTTGATTATTTTGTAGTAGTATAGTAATGAGTCTACATGTGATGTATAGATGGAAGTATTTGTCCTGGTGCTATCCATGTATACTGATGTATTCTTTATTACTTATTGTTTCATAATCATGAATAATAACTTAATATTGGTATGAAATAGATGCAAATATTTCATATCATTATTTTGGCTTTCATGATTATCGATTCTTGTGGGCCTAATGCACCTTCAGGGTGATGGCCAAAAAAAAAAAAAAAAAAAAAATTATGCATGGTCATGGAGGGTACTGACGTGTTTTCTTCTGGGCTCTCCTCTAGCTTTCGAGGGCTACCTCACCGGCATTAGTTTTTTTTTTTTTTTTTTTCACCTTTCTGGTGACGTTAGGCTAGTTAGTTCTCATTTTCCTCCTTTCCCTGTTAGTTTGGAACAGTGGGTGTCTGTTTTGATATACTGCGATTACCTTTGCGTGCTGCCCACGGAGGGTCCCCCCACTGATCGCTCTGGGGCGTGAATTAACACGGTCGGGCCTCCTTGGAGTGGTTTGAGAGGGCAATTTCAGCCTTAGGTGTTTGGTCCTGGTGCGTTTTGTCCCTTGCTCGTTTTCCTCCTTCCCACTTCCCCCTAACTGGGGAAGTGGTCACTATGTCGGACACCCCTGCCGTCTCCACTCCCCCTAAGGGAGGGAGGTGGTCCTGACGAAACCCGGCTTGTCACACGGAGTGACCACCCCCAGACTGAACGGCCCCAGACACGAACCCCACTGGACATCCCTGTAAATAATATGACATTTGTAATCCTTCATCCTCTTGCTTCTACTCCCCTGAGCAGTCTCAATCCTTTTATTATTAAGAAGGTCATTGATGACTGGGCTTGGGAAGTGGAACAGGTAAAAAAAAAAAAAAACTTGCAAATGGAGACCTCCTTGTAAAGACGTTCAATTCCTCTCAGGTAAAGAACTTGTTAAAGCTGCGCAAGTTTCATTGTTATGACATCAAGTCGAAGATCCCGGTTTCCATGAAACTCGTGGTAATGGAAGAGAACATCATACATGAACTAGCTATGCAAGATGTAATTGATGCACGATTTATCACCAGATTCACGGAAGATGGAAGGAAGAAGACTGCAACAATTGTACTGAATTTTGGGAAAGAAGAAGACTGCAACAATTGTACTGAATTTTGGCAAGGTTGCACTCTCTTCGTGGATTACAGTTGGTTACGAAATTCTTAACGTAAGACTGTATATCCTTAACCCTCTTAGATGTTTGAATTGTCAGCTCTATGGACATACAGATAAGACTTGTCATGCTTTGCAACCAGTGTGTGACAAATATGCAAAACAGGGTCATGATGCTGAACACTGCATATCAGAGACTGTCTGTTGCTTTCATTGCAAGGGTGCTCACTCCACTTCCTCTAGGGATAGTCCCAAGTGGAAGGAGGAGAAAGAGGTCTGCACGGTGAAGGCGACAGAATGTATCTCCTACTGCAAAAGGAAAAAGGTGAAGGAATTGCATACCATTCCCACACCGAATAGGTCCTATGCTTCGGCGGTGATGTCCCATCCCGTAATGTGCTCTGTTGAAACACAGACTGATCCTGAACCGTTTCCTCTTGCCATGCACTCTACCTCTCCATCTCAGCCTCCTGTCCAATCTAACTCTCAAACTGACATCCCTACTGCAACTTTTTACTCTCAAGCTGCTGCTGCCTCTCAGTCAGTCGAGCCTAAACAGAACAGACAACTCTAGTAAAAGTAGTATGACCATCTTTACCAAGTCACGACCTCATGTCTTACCTGCTTCTGGTCCAGCGAGGGAGAGAAAGGGTAGCTCTTCCTTGAGGGGCTCTGGAAGTCTCATTATTGACAAAAATATGGAGGTTTCCGTCAGCAAGCACCGAGATAAGTCCCCCGGTAGTCGCTCGCCTATTGGTGGGTGGCATTAAAGAACTAAGATTACTGGCCATCCTCATAAATATTAAACCACCGCATTCACTGTGTTACAGTGGAATTGTGGGACTCTTAGGAATAAATTACAAAATATAGCAATCTTGTTTTCCATACACTGGCCAGACAGGAGTAAATTACAAAATATAGCAATCTTGTTTTCCATACACTGGCCAGACATTGTTTACAGATGCGCCTGGAGGACCATCCTGATCCTCCATAGTTCAAATACTACCACTTGTATAGAAGATATGAAGGTCACAGAGCCGCCATATACACCCACAAACGGAAGTGATTCTAAATTCTACTCTGGAAGCTGTCGCATGCAGACTAAAATTTAATAACACATATCTGTCTACTTGCTTTCTGTACTGTCCTCCACATGGCCCCATTGATAGTGATGCTTTAAATTCAGTATTTGAACATCTGCCTGGGAATAATTTAGTGCTGGGCAATTTTAATGCCCATCACTATCAGTGGGGTAGCTTGAGGATTGATGGTCATGGGGAGCAAGTAGCCAATCTCATACTACAGTCCAACCTCTGACTTCTGAACGATGGTAGAGCGACTCGTGTAGATGATAGCACTGGTAACTTTTCGGCCATTGACTTATCTCTGGCCTCCACTGGTATACATCAAGATTTCCTGTGGGAACCTTATGACGACCTCTTGGGAAGCGATCATTTACCCATCTATCTTTCTTATACACACGACATTGTTTCGGACCCTCCACCTCCAAAATTTAACTATAAGAAAGCAAATTGGACATGTTTCTCAAGGATCGCCAATTTAGATATATCTGGGGAGACCATAGATGTTAAGGTCGAAAATTTAACCACTTCCATGTACATGTGGCTGAGGCTGCTATTCCCAAGACTTCTACAGTTCATGCGAAGCATTCAGCAAATTGGTGGACACCGGATTGCCGACAAGCATTAACGAAACGCAATAGGAGATACAGGAATTTTGATAGTCAGCCTACTGAGGGAAATTTTATTGCATACAAACAGACATGGGCTGAGGCATGGAGAATAAAAAGAAGGGCCAAACATTGACTCCCGGCGGTCCTTTGTGTCCACGGTGACTCGCACTACACCATTAACCCGTTAACTGCGCATGGCAGTTTTTTGGAGGTGTCCATGGTGTGCAGACATAGGGGTAAAACTGAAATTTCCTAAAGGCCAGATTTTGTCCTTGGAATTGAGAGAACACATGCCAAAGTATATAGCAACGAATTATTAGCCCAGTATTTACCTTGGTAAAGCCATGGATGAACATCGAAGTGTCTGATTCCCTATTGGAATGTATGGTTTCTGTTTTCCTTTTCGGTTTCGGTTTTGAAGGCTCAAACATGCTTGCATGGGTTGGCCTTGGTCACCATGGCACTATATTCGAAATTCACCTGCGCAGCCAGGGTTGTATTGAGCAGTCGCACTCGGAACAGCCCCGGCTGTTCAGAGCAGTTAACGAGTTAAGTAAAGTTTAGTCCACTTTAAGAATATTAAATAATAAAGGAACATACTTCCCTGTGACCACACTGCAGGTCAATAATAACATCTATGACGATCCTATGGACGTTGCTAACATCCTCGTCAGGAATTTTTCTCATGTAAGTAGCTCAGCCAATTATGATCCACGTTTCCGGCATCATAAACGCATGGCTGAGCTACAGATATTAGACTTTGCCACAGAAGATGTAGACTTTTCATACAACCAAGAGTTTACGCTAGATGAACTGCTTCTTGCCCGTAAACCTTGTAAGGACACCAGCCCTGGATCAGACACCAACATGTATGGTATGATCCAGCATCTTAATCAGGACAACCTGATTAAGCTGTTAGCATTGTACAGTGAGATTTGGGCGTCCCGAACGTTCCCAAACTCATGGCACTTTGTGCACGTCATACCGATACCCAAAGAGGCTGGTCGTCTTATGAATCCCACTTCATTTCGTCCTATTGTGTTGACTTCTTGTCTTTGTAAGGTCATGGAACGAATGGTTAATAATAGGCTTCTTTTTGTTTTAGAGTCGAAGAATTTGTTAAATGATCAACAATGTGGCTTTTGTAAATACAGAAATTCACTAGATCATTTAATGAATTTGGAGCATTGTATTACAGAGGCATTTGCCAATAAAGAATTCATGACAGGGGTGTACTTGGACATCCATAAAGCCTATGACATGACATGGTGACACGGTATACTAATGAAGCTCTATGTTTAGGCTATGGTTTAAGAGGTAATTTGCCTATTTTTATTTCTGATTTCGTAAGGGACAGAAGTTTCTCTGTCAAATTGCCCCGTAATGTAACACTGGATATATTTATCCTGGAAAACGGGGTGCTGCAGGGAAGTGGGCCTAGTCCCACCCTATTTAGTATTATGATCAATGATATTCGGTCATGAGCTCCCATCCCGAGGAATCTTAAATACTCGCTCTATGCTGACGATTGTGCAATATGGCTCTCTTCCCATGATACACAGTTTTCGGTTGGGTGGATTCAAGCAACCCTTGATTCCATCCACCAATGGGCCTTGCACTGGGGATTTAAGTTTTACATCCCTAAAGTGTGCTGCTATAGTTTTCATTAATCGTAACGTACCTAATTTGTGCTTAACTTTGGATAATCAGGCGATACCTTTTCAAAATTCTGTAAAGTTTTTGGGCTTATATTTTGATCGCAGATGAACTTTGTAATTCATGTTAATAATTTGCTTGCTCATTGTGAGAAACCGTAAAATGTCCCCAAGTACCTAGGGGGTACTACTTGGGGTAGACTATGGCGCACAGGTTTATGGCTCAGCATCCCATGCCACGTTGAAAAGGTTGGATGTGTTATAGAATAAATGGTTGCTAATGTGTCTTGGAGCCATCCAGTGTACCCATGTAGTTCGTATGGAAGTGAAGGCGAAAGTGCCTCCCCTCCGTATTCACCGAGACCACGTGGCCTTGTCCTATGGCCTACGGACACTTGGGAAATATGATACTGGCAACGTGGCCTGTACGCCCCTGTGTCAATACCACCATCTTCTGCAGGGGGTGCATCGGCCACTTGCTGTTCACCTCCACTTACTGACTCAGAAGCTAGGTGTGGACATCAATGACTGTGACAGGTTGGTGTTTTAAAATATAGCACCTTGGGAGCCACCTGGCTTAACTGTAGATGCAACATGGCTTCCAGCACCTAAGACCAAGGCGCCAGAGGCGGAGGTACACCACCTTTCTAACAACTTTACCTCATCATCCTTCCCTCCTCTTTTCCACTCTGATGGCTCTAGCCATTTCATCTACTGATAAAGCAGATCTCTTCGCTCAGACTTTCTCCTCCAATTCCACTTAGACGATTCCAGTGCTGCTCCTCCATCATTTCCCCCCTTTGACTTCCTCATGGCTGACATTAAAATTTCTTCAGCTGATGTATTTTCTACCATTGCTGGCCTTAATACTAATAAGGCATATGGGCTTGATGGAGTCCCTCCTGCTGTTCTCAAGAACTGTGCTTCTGTGCTTACACCCTGTCTAGGCAAGCTATTTTGCCTTTGTCTATCAACTTGTACCTTTCCTTCTTGCTGGAAGTTTGCTCTCATTCAGCCAGTCCCAAAGAAGGGTGACCATTCCCAACCCTCTAACTATCGTCCAATTGCTTTAACATCCTGTATCTCAAAAGTTTTTGAGCCAGTTCTTAATAGAAAAATTTTAAAGCATCTTTCCTATCACAACCTTTTTTCTGATCGCCAGTATGGGTTCCGTCAGGGACGCTCCATTGGCGATCTTCTAACCTACCTTTCAGACTCCTGGTCATCCTCCTGTCAGGACTTTGGTGAAAGCTTTGCCATTGCACTTGGCATCTCTAAGGCTTTCGATCGAGTGTGGCATAAATCTTTAATTTCCAAACTGCCCTCTTATGGTTTCTATCCTTCTATCTGTGCCTTCATCTATAGCTTCCTTTCTGGTCGTTCTATAGCCGCTGTTGTAGACGGCCATCGTTCTTCTCCTGGATCTATCAACAGTGGTGTTCCTCAGGGCTCTGTCCTATCACCAACTCTCTTCCTTTTATTCATCAATGACCTTCTAAGCTGTACATCTAACCCTATCCACTCTTATGCTGATGACTCCACCATTCACCTTTCCATTCGGTTCCCGCAACGTCCATCTCAGCAGTTACTTCAACAAATAAGGGATGAAGCTATGGCACACCTACTGTCTGACTTGGCTCATATCTCTGACTGGGGTAAAAATATTCTTGCTGTTTTTAATGCATCAAAGACTCAGTTTTTACACCTATCAACCCAACAAAATCTTCCACAGGTATACCCACTAATGTTTAATAATATTCAGCTTTATCCTGGATCATCCTTGAACATGCATAGGGTTTCATTTACTTGGGACTTATCTTGGAAAGATCATATTACATCTCTTGTAAAATCTGCTTCCTAGAGATTAGGTGTGCTAAGCTGACTCCGTTCCTTCTGTACCCCTGCACAATTGTTGACTCTATACAGGGGTTTTTATCCGCCCCTGTGTGGAGTACAACTCTCATGTGTGGGGAGGCTCCCCACATACAGCTCTTCTCAATAGGGTGGAGTCAAAGGCTTTTTGTCTCATTAACTCTCCTTCTCTTACTGACTCCCTTCAACCTCTGTCTCTTTGTCGCACTGTTGCATTTTTATTTCATTTCTATCGCTACTTCAATGGTCACTGCTCCTCTGAACTGTCTGCATGCATTCCTCCACCTCTACGATGGGCGCGTAGCACTCATCTAGCAGCAAACTTTCATCCCTTTTCTGTCCAACTCTCTAATGCAAGAGTTAACCGTTACTCCCAGTCCTTCATTTATGCAACAGGTCAACTCTGGAACTGTCTCCCTCTGTCTGTATTTCCTGCTTCCTATGATCTCCAGTTTTTCAAACGCATTGTGTCCAGGTATCTCCAAATGATCTGATCTTGAATTTGGCTCTCTTGTATTTTGTTTTTCTCTTGGAAGGAACAACAATTGCAGGCTCGTTGCCTTTGGTTCCTTTTTCCTTGCATTAAAAAAAATATATATATTTCGTAATATCATCATTCGTCTCTTGGGGTCCCACCAATTGTACACCGACGGCTCCAAGTCGAGTGAATGTGTGGGTGCTAGTGTGTGGTCGACTGAATGTCCCCTCACGTATCAGTTGCCGACTCATACATCTGTGTTTACCTCCGAACTTTTTGCTATTGACAAAGCCATAGACTGTGCTCTAAATATTCGGCATGACTCATTTGTCATATTTTCATATTCGAAATCAGCCCTTCAGGCAACTGCATCTTGCACTACGGACTAGCACGAGATCCAGGGCTGCATCGATAATAAGTTGCATTCATACAACAAGTCATTCACGCTGATCTGGGTGCCTGGTCGTTGTCGTATTTACAGCAATGAACAGGCTGACTTACTTGCAAAGTCGGCTGTAGAGCTCGAGGAGACTTGGGACGTTCCTCATGATCTATGGTCAAGTCTCTCTCTTGGAAAGAAATCAATAAAAATTCTGTGGCAAGGTCAGTGGATCAGACTAAATATTCCAATATGTAAGCCGTACCTGGGCTACTGTGACACTCCCAACCGTCCCAGTCGCCTGGAAGAAAAAGTACTGGCTCGTTTACGGCTTCATGCCACCATGTTAACTCACATGAAACCGTATATGGAAACACGATTCCCACCATACTGTGACATCTGTGATGCGATGTTATCTATCAGTCATATCATCTTGCGCTGTCAGCGATTTATTCGTGAACGCACCTCACTTATAAATTACTGCGTCGCAGCAGACGTCCCTTCACCCTTTCCACCATCCTGGGTGATGGGGATATTGTTATGACTGATAAATTGGTGGCTTTCTTGAGAGAGACCGGACTGATCAGAGTGTGATGTGACCTTTTTACTGTAAGGTTATGGTTTTTGGTCAACCGTAAATATGTATATATTGTACTATTAATTAGGGTTGACAGTTGACATATTTGAAATAGTTCCTCCTCCCACTGATCTATTTCTATTATTGATGTCCCCTACATTTAACCTCGTTCTTTAACTGACAGTCACCAGCTGATGAGTGCAAGTTTGCAATATAGAATGGTATTGGGCACTTGCAGTCGATGGTGGTCTGTTGGACGAGGTACTTCACTTTTTGTACAAATTATGTCATTTCATTATACCATCTTGTTTAAGTTGTTCTAATTAGGGCCGACAGCTGACGTATATGGAAATGTTCCTGATTCCTCTGGTTCGAGTTAATATATATATATATATATATATATATATATATATATATATATATATATATCTGTCTATCTATCTATCTATCTATCTATCTATCTATATATATATATATATATATATAGAGAGAGAGAGAGAGAGAGAGAGAGAGAGAGATCTATATAGATATATATATATATATATATATATATATATATATATATATAAATATATTATATATAGATGTATATATATATATATATATATCTATCTATCTATATCTATCTATATATCTCTATCTATATCTATCTATATATCTCTATCTATGTCTATCTATATATCTATCTCTCTCTATCTATATCTATCTATATATCTCTATCTATATCTATCTATATATCTCTATCTATATCTCTATATATATATATATATATATCTATCTATCTATACCTATCTATATATCTCTATCTATTTCTATCTATCTATCTATTTATATATCTATATATATCTATATATCTATCTATATCTATATATATCTATATATATCTATATATCTATCTATATCTATATATCTATATCTATCTATCTATCAATATCTATATCTATCTATTTATCTATATCTGTCTATCTATATCTATCTATCTATCTATCTATATCTATCTATCTATCTATATCTATCCATCTATATCTGTATCTATCTATCTATCTATCTATAACTATCTATCTATATCTATATCTATCTATCTATATCTATCTATCTATCTATATCTATCTATCTATATATTTATAATCTATATCTATATCTATATATCTATATCTATATGTATATCTATATATATATCTATATATCTATATCTATATATATATCTATATCTATCTATATATATAAATATATCTATATCTATATATATATCTATATCTATATATATATCTATATCTATCTATATATCTATCTATTTATCTATCTGTCTATCTATCTATCTCTCTATCTCTCTCTCTCTCTCTCTCTCTCTCTCTCTCTCTCTCTCTCTCTCTCTCTCTCTATATATATATATATATATATATATATATATATATGGCCTTAATGACCACAGGCTTCGGCCTCAATGGTCAATAGGCCAAAAAAAAAAAAAAAAAAAAAATCCGCAGAGGTGTTTACACCATTCAACCGGACGTGCTTATTAAATTAGTCCGAGAACAACCTGCTTTATATGATCCTAGTGACCATAACCACCGAGATCGTGATGTGACTGCTGCTCTGTGGAGGGTGGTTGCTGCTGAAATGAAATGCACAGGTGCGTTAACATTTTTATTCATTACCGTACCTTCGGTAGACCTATTGTATCAGTTAATCATTCTGTCCTGCCACTCGACAGGTCCACCTGGTGATGCAAAATATTCCCTCAGGGTGTCACGAACTGACATAGCTTCTGCTATAGGCCTTGTACTTCGTGTTCGTGTCAGGTTCATGTTTGGACAGGGGAAATGAACTGTATCATCATTATTTTCAAGAAAGCTGACATTGTTTTCTTGCCGAGTGAAATTATGGAGCACACAGGTACTTTTCACTATTGTCTCAGATACGTCAATGTTTGTCTCCATTGGTGTTTGAAGAGCACCAAATTTCTTAGCTAATATTCCAAAAGTACATTTCACTGTTTTCCTAGCTCTGCTCATCCAATAGTTGAATACCTTTTTGGAGCAGTCTAGGTCCCTTCATGAGTAAGGCCTCATTAGATTGGGTTTTAGTGGGAAGCTCCATATCCTATTAAATAAAATGACATTTTGATAGCAGTATTCGGTATTTCACAAGGCTTTGGAATACAGTACCTAGTTGTCCGGAAAGAAATGACCTACCCATGTTTGATTCACTGAAATCTACACTGTTACTATTTTGTCCATATGATCCTACATCAGTCAAAGTAAAACAACAATTGGCATCAGCAATAGCCATGAGTTCAATTGAGAGATACCCTTTATTATTATGGAAAAGTGACCCTGCGCCAGATGGGCATTTCAGGCGACTGTATTTGCTGTCAATACTCCCAGTACAGTTTGGAACATTGCATTTCTCGAAGAAAGTTCTTGCTATTTCTTTACAACGATGACGATCAGGTAGTGCCAAATACTGTGGCTGTAGTGCTTCCCACATGGCATTACTTCTTTCTTAGACAATCTTATGTACCGTACTGTAGTTTTCCCAATGCGAAACTGGAAACCAAGGGAAGCGAAGGGATCTCTGGTAGCAACATGTCTGGAAAAAATGTTATGCATAAAGCATTAACTAGCTGTATTTACTGGAAGAGAGAGAGAGAGAGAGAGAGAGAGAGAGAGAGAGAGAGAGAGAGAGAGAGAGAGAGCGAAAACACCTACATACACATACGTCCGCACAAGATTAAGGTTCTTATCAGTAGGCAAAGGCACAAAGAATTACGCAATAAGAACAGGTGAAAGCAAATCTAATATTTTATGAATACCATTTCATTTACATTTTTAAATCCATATTTTTTTCACAGAAGCCGAATGCAAGGATAAGTGGCATCAACTAAGGAGCAACTTCATGAGAGAAAAGAGAATAATTAAAAACAAACATCTGGATCAGCTAACATCAGAACAAAGAAGTGGGTTTGGTATGATGCTATGGAATTTCTAACCCCCATGTGACGGCACGAGCAACATCTTCAAACTTTCCCCACACCTCGTAATGATGACACAAGTTATGAAGTAGATGAGGCACCTGACAAATCTTCAACCTCTAATATCCTCGATGCACCTGAAAATGCATCTTTTCAAGAAACTGTACGCAGTGTAGACGTCTCTGAGGTGGGGAGGATGCCTGCTGTCGACAAGCCACCTCCTTGTACATCAAAGAAACCTAAAGCCATTAAAAAACGTCGCAACGACAATGCAGATGTAACGGATGTGCATTTCTTAGAGGAACTGAAAAAGATGCGAGAACAAGCTGCTTCTAGAATGAAAAGGACCCAGATCGCCAGTTTCTCTTAAGGCTGCTACCTCTAATGAAACAACTATCGCCTGCTGACAACATGGATATCAAGATAGAAATACATGAGGCCTTTCGTAGGAAGTTGTTTAAACTCGCCTTCACTTACCAGTACGGTTACAGGATTGGGCAGCTTCACTCACATACACCATCACCATCGAATGCTGGTGTTAATGACCCTAATTATGCTAACCTATGATAGGCAGGCCCATTCCTAAACTTGGTGTTAGTATGTCATTACTATACTTACCAGGTTCTCATTATTGGAAATGTAATGTCTTCGCATATATTATTATATTTACAATTGCGTAACACATAGACCTACTTGCAAAGACTATTGGACTGTTTTCAATAATATACTTCTTAACCCCGGAAAAGTGGCCATCCTTTCTTCAATTCCAACAGCACGTCGGTAATTAGTTTTCTGTTTTCTTATGGAACATACAGTACAGTTAACTCCACCAGCAGTTTAGAGTTTTCTGTTGTCATTCTAAAGAAATCAAAAAATTCTTCTGGATGGTTCACAAAATCAGGGAATAAATGATCAGAACACCCAAAATCGGGTCGCCTGGCATTAACTTCATGCACCCAGATTCGGGATCTACTCCTAAGCCTACGCCGCCCAATCCACCACAACACAGCTACTGCGAGAGCGCACTGTAGTGCGTACTCGTCCATGCCTGGGTGCTGGGTGACTGTGACTCTGGTCTGGACTCTGGTGGTGGACGGTGGACTCAGTCGGTGGGAACGGTGTTCATTGAAAATGATTCGATTCGATTCGATTCGCTTGGTGTGAACGCAGCCTTCGTCACTCGTTTAGTGACATCTAAATCAACATTCCATCTACACTAATTCTTCAGATTTGGTTAAAATCGAATGAATACGTCCAAGTTAGTTGTACACACACACACACACACACACACACACGAGAGAGAGAGAGAGAGAGAGAGAGAGAGAGAGAGAGAGAAATGAAGGAAGACAAGTTAGTGATTCTGGAAGAAAGTTAAAACAACACTGGGAGATAATTTGGCTGTTGATAAGGCATGGTATTTTGAGATATAAGAGCGTGCGTCTTGTAATGAAACTCTTTTATGTGTATTCAAGGGACTCTGCAATATAATTATCAGATGCAAGAAACATTAGCGCATATGCAAAGTTATGTATTCAGAAGATACATACAACTGTTTAGGTACAATGTGGACCATCTTAAGGTGCTGAATAAGGTCATCAGTCGGAAGACGAATTTACGAGTATGAAATGTTCTTGTACTCTACACACAAATTTAACCAGCCTGCATTGGACTTATCGGCATGAAAATTGCCTTTTATTTATTTATTTGTTATTTTCTGGTCAGTACAAGAGACCTTCTCTAAGTTAAGTAACATGGTCTGGATGAAGTAAGAATAAACTTTAAACGCTGCAGCTCAGTGCAATTGAATAAACCTTTTAGAAAGGAGACTAGTGCTGGAGAAGGCCACCTGCACGTTTTGACACAGATACAGCAGGGTGCCTCATCTTTTGGGTTTGTCAAACGTTCCTCGGCTCCCTCCCTGTCCCCTAGAAGGAGGATGATGTACTGCCGGCGATGGTAGCCTCAGCCTGCAGTACCTTAGGTTCACATTTCAGATGAACGATGAACCTGTGGCCAAAACTACGGTCATGGTGACTCTGCTTCCTCAGTTATTGTTCCCTGCCAACAATATTACTCTTCTGCGGAAATATCTCATTTACTTAGGTAGTGAGCTCCTTCAAAACGATGACGTGCTTATGTTATTCCTGGTACCTGTCCTTACAGGTTCAATGAAGCCTACGTGTATACTGGTATGTATGCCTTCAAGTTAAAAAATTTAATCCTTACCAAATAAAATCGTTTGGAGAAACAGCGACATCTTCAGATTAAAGAGGTTATTTAGTCTAATTTAAATCATTAGTACGTAAAGGTGTTTGTTTATTTTGTTCTTGCTTTCCACATATTTTTTTCAGCTCTGAAAAGACATTCCTTATTACTGAGGCAAATTAATGCTATATCAAATCCTTTCAGTTAAAAAATATCTCCAGAGCTGAATAACATCCATTGAAAAAAGAGTAACATCCAGTGAAAATATTAACATAAAATGTAATAAACTTTACTGAACCAATGAATTAGATTCGGCTGAAAAACAACTGCAGAAACGTAGCAGACGAGAGAAGATTATCGTTAACTAGGCGAAAAAGTCCGCCCTCCGGGAGGACTTTTCCGGCTAGCTCCTGCGAGGGACTAATTGGGCCTTCGGCCATATACCTAACGTATCTTTTCAACGTACATTTAATCCTAACAAATTATATACCAAAACACTTCTTGGATCATGCTGATTCAGAATATGTATCATATGTGGGGGTAGACCCTAAGGGAACCGACATTATAGGTAACAAACATACGAACACTCGCCTTTATTATTATAGATGTATCTGTCATAAATCTCTCTCTCTCTCTCTCTCTCTCTCTCTCTCTCTCTCTCTATAAGACATTTCAGTTCATTCCTCATAAGTGACATTTTTATTAGGCGAAGAGTGTATGAACTAAAATATATTAACGTAAGAAAACAAACGCTATTACACACACACACACACACACACACACACACACACACACAGACACACTTCTGTAGAGTGTTTTAAAACATAGATGCAAGTAAAAGTTGAAGCGCTTAATATACATTTTGTATTAACTTAAAGTATCATAATATTGAAACAGCATAGCTCACGAACCTTTGTGTGTGTGTGTGTGTGTGTGTGCGTGTGTGTGTGTGTGTGTGTGTGTGTGTGCAGAGAGGAACGAACCAAAGGCCAGAAGCCTGTAGAGTTGTTTCCTCCAAGACATAAACAGACTACAGCAGCCAAAGTCAAGATCTATTCATTTTGAGCTTAAAAAACAGGAGGACATAGGCAGAGTCAAATACAAACTGACGATGACAGTTCCAGAGTTGAGTGCAGCATTCAAGAAGATCTGAGAGAACTGGGTAAGTTCTGCAGACAGTTAGACAGAAAAAGGGTGTGATTAAGTTGCCAGATAGATTACATGAGCCCGTTGTAATGGAAGGGCGATGCAAATAGACATTTCAAAAGAGCAATGATTGTTAAAGTAGTGACAGCAAAGAGATGAAGGTGTTATTTTGAGCCAGAGAGTGAGAGAGATATAGATAGATAGATAAATAGATAGATAGATGGATAGATAGATAGATAGATAGGTAGAGAGAGAGAGAGAGAGAGAGAGAGGGGGGTGGGGGTCTGAAAGGAGTCAGTAATAAAATGTTTAGAAGAGCCATATGTGGGGAGGCCCCCAAGAGTTGTACTGCACAAAGCTACTAATAAACTTTTAAAATGCCAACAGACGTGCTGGGGTAAGCTAAACATGGAGTCAGCACACCCAATCTCTTGAAAGAAGTTTTCGTAAAGAAGGTTCAATGATCTTTCCAAGACAGATCCCTAGAGAATGAAGCTTCAAGAAAACTGAACGATGTTGTAGGACTAAGTTGTGTATTGTGGAATATGAAGGGATACTGTTGTGGAAAATTTTGGCGGGCCTAATGATGTAGGCTTTAAATGTTGGATGCATTAAAAGCAACATGGTTTCTCCAGTCCGAAAATTAAATATGAACTAAGTCAGAAATTACGTGTGCCATAACCTCATCCGGTGATTGTTGAAGTAACTGCTGCGATGGATGCTGTCAGCAGCGGATGGGAAGATGAAGGGTGGAGTCATCAGGATATGAGTGGACAAAGTTAGGAAGACCATTGACGTAAAGATGGAAAGGTATTGGTCACAGGACAGACCCATGAAGAACATCACTAGTGACAGCCCTAGATAAAGAACAGTGGCCTTGTAGAAGAGCAGCTACAGAACGACAAGGAAGGAAGCTAGAGATGAAGGCGCGAATAGAAGTCAGAACCGTAGGAGAGCATTTTGGAAATTAATCGGTGAAACTTATGATACGTAATATACATACATATATACTGTATATATATATATATATATATATATATATATATATATATATATATATATATATATATATATATACATATATATATATATATATATATATATATATATATATATATATATATATATATATATATATATATATATATATATATATATATATATATATATATGTATATATATATGTATATATATATGTATATATATATATATATATATATATATATATATATATATATATATATATATATATATATATATATATATATATGCAGGGGAGAGAGAGAGAGAGAGAGAGAGAGAGAGAGAGAGAGAGAGAGAGAGAGAAAATAAGATTTTTTTTTTCTCACTATCTTCTGTGAATATCGAGAGTGAAGCACGTAGAGCTCTCCGAACAGATATAACAGGCATAACTGTCTACGACGAATTTAAATGTGTACGTTAACGACGCTAAAGACAACGTGGTGGAGACACTGTGGCCCGCTACTGAAGAGGTTTTTATTTCTATAAAGATATTAGTAGCTACAACGAGTCAGATGGGTGGATGGAATGGTAAGGTACAATCGTGGTCATAAAAAATCATCTATCCTCCAGTACCCCGTGCCTCAGGCTGCCTCCTTTATGCGGGGTAAGTCACAGCGGAGCAAGAGGTGCTGAGAGGGAGGGGCCAAAAAGAGAAAGGAAGGTGGGTGAGGGGTGAGTGATGGTGTGCGAGTGGAGTTAGGGAGGGGAGGGAGAATGAATGCGAAGTGGTGGTCACATTATTTGTCTATTTTCTTTCATTCAGGACATGATGAAAAGGAGTTAATATTCGTAGATAATGCTACATTACATCTTATATACCGATATCAGATAACAAGCTTTAGATTGGTGGTGATATCAAGGACTGGCTCGTGAAAGAAATATACTGACATGTCAGATCAATTATTAGCGCGGAGCCAGATATTTGTGTTTATCTGTACATTTTGACTTCGGACGCAGAGTGGAATCTGGACGGCTTGGATTTCTGTAATGCTTAATTAAGAAACATCCTCTACTCTTACATGTAATTAATTTTGGAACTAAATATCATATGCAGCCTTTGATACGTCTGTGGCCACAGTAAATATGATCATCCTCTCGGTGCACACTCCCTCTATACAGTCACCATCACCACCAGATAACTGTGCATCAAAGATAAAAAAATAAATGTTAGTGCACATGGCTGGATATAATTACGATATCTCTCAAGGAAAATTAAACCAAATCCTACCCAAACACTCATATATCTTTGTCAATGTTTACCAACATTGGTAAAGCCAAAGCAATAAGGAAAGCTTTAGTACGTAGTCCAGTGACCTCCTGCCTCTTAATAACCTCTTGCAGTCTTCTCGGCAGCAAGGAAACAATGTTGTTGATTGTTTGCTGGTTTCGCTGAAACACTGAATAGCTCCCACTCGTCAGTGGTGTGCCGGAGGAGGCGGGTCTGTGTCCTCTCATTCTCTGACTCCCACGCATTGACAATCTGTGCCCACACAGTCTTGATGGTTCTGCACTAATGTTTGAGCTGTCATGTCAGTATATTTGTCTCATGAGCCAGCAACTGATATCACCACCTATCTAAAGCTTGTTATCAGACGCCGCTATACAAGATACAATGAAGCATTACCTTTACCTTTTACCGAAGTGCCGGTCATGTGACTTTAGCGGCCATGGAGCGTCATCTTCCTCTATCCTCAGCTTTCCTGATTAACTCCACATTGCTGATTCTTGCTTGTAAATCGCTTCTTATACAGTCCATATAATTTAATCGTTGTCTGCCTCTTGCTCTTCCCTCTATTCTTCCAAGTAAACATTTTCAAGTTATTTTACTCATATAACATGTCCCAAAATTTCCATCTGTCTTTTCCTTAAAGTCTATAATTTCTCTTTCCACTCCTGCCCTTCTCAGAACTTCTTCATTTGTTACTTTTTCTATCCATAATATTCGCATCATTTTTCTCAAAAATATACCTCAACTGCTTGTAATCTCTCTTTCATTTTCTTCTTTACTGTCTACCTTTCTCAACTGTATAATAGCGTTGACCAGACAAAACATTTCAACACTCTTATTCATGTCCTCATACCCATACTTATGTTAGTTGAAATTTTACTCATTCGTCCGAAAGCTCCTTTAGCAATACCAATTCTTCTTACAAAATCCTTCTCATTTCCTCTGTCATCTGATATAACGGCACCCAAGTATTCGAAACTTCAATGCAGCAGTATCTACCGAATATTGACTCTTATCCCCGAATGAAAGAAAATAGACAAATAATGTGACCGCCAACCACTTCGCATCTCATTCTCCCTCCCCTACCTCCCCTCCTCCCCTCCCTTATTCCACCCTCGCACTATCACTCGTCCCCCCACCCACCTTCCCTTCTCTCTCTGGCCCCTCCCTCTCAGCCCCTCTTACTCCACAGTGACTTGCCGCGCATAAAGGCACGGGGTACCGAATAATCATCCACCATTCGGTATGTACAGTCGGTATGTACATATTGTAATGAGGATGGGGTAGGCAGGCAGAGCTGAGTGGATGGGAGGGTGTGGAAGGGGAGGGTGGGTGGGAGTGTGATGTTGTGGGGCCTGGAGGGTGGGGTGGTTAAGAGGGTTGGGTGAATGTGGTGATGTGGCGTGGGGTCGTGAGTAGGTGGGCAGGATGGGTGAGTGAATGGGTAGGAAGAAAGGTGAGTGGATCGGTAGGGAAGGTGGGTGGATAAGTGAGCAGGGCAGATGGGAAGGGTTGGTGGCTAGGTCAGTAGGTGGAAAATAGGACAGTGGCAAGAATAAGTCCATGGGGAATAATATTTTATCGCTGAGGAAATGAACCCACAGAGGAACAAGATTCACGGGTAAAATTTAACCCAGGGTTCTTCTCCCGCATGGGGAGTGGCCATCCAAGATCTCAGGCAATGGCCTGCCCAATCATGGGATTTTACCCGGACAACGCTGGGTAACGCTGCTTATTCCACACAGAGGAAAAATACAATCTCTTTCTATTTTTATTTCCTCGAAACTGAATGCATTCTCCTCGGTTTCCCTACAATTGCCACTGGAAATTTGATTCGAGGTTCGACTTTGCTTAGAGGTCACCTGATTGAGTTAGTTGGGGTGGATGGCTGACTTGATATTGTTGTACATGTTGTTGATGCATTTTGGGATGTTGTTGTGTGGTAGTTGAGACTGGTGGTGGTAAGGTGTGGGGTGGGGTGGTGAGGTATGGTGGGTTCTGCTGGTAAGTATCAGTGAATGGTGGTAAATTATGGTGTGGAGTTTTGAAATAGTATGTTCCTAGAAGTGGTAGAGTATGCTAGTGATATGTGAAGATGGATGGTGAAAAGCTAGTGAGTGTTGTGCGTAATGATTGGTGTGTCACGAGTCGGCTAGTGACATTGGCTTTTGTGGGAAACCGCAAACTCAAGTGGAATCCCAGTTTATCGTTCAGTTAACCGCTCATTCGGACGGAAACTTTGTCAAATCAATTTTTCATTGTCATACGTGATCATCTTTGTGTGAGACATTAGCGCTTCCGCTGAGCGATTTGTTATGGGCACGTTTCGCTCACTCAACCATTAGAAAAATGCTGCCTAGTGCTCCGCTTTTCCTTCCCACGACTTATTCAGTCCAGTGTTTGTTGTGATGAAGAGAGGTACTGTGCTCCAGAAGTGTGAGAGGAGAGGTTGCTAGCACCCAGACTCCACTTGACTACGGTTTTCCAAGCTCCCACCCTTAGTTCTCCAGCTTTGGGTGATACACAGCATTCATTGACCAGTATTTCTTTTCGTTTTCCGAGTCTTAAGAGTTTAGTTAAGGTGTTTTTCCTAGGCGTAAGACTTTAGCTTTTGAGTGAGTGAGTGCGATCTCATTAATTTGATTTGAAATGTAACATAAAATTTTTTTTGTAATCAATAAATTTAACAGTTCTTTTTCTTGAGCTTAATGTAATGTAAACTTGTGTTTCATTTTTCCGCAATTAAGCTTATTTCTCTTATAGCTCCTAGCTTGCATAAACGTTTGCCATTCATAACTGGTACTTAGGCCAGTCTTGTTGTATTAAGCTTAAAATCCGTTGTGCCTCCTAGGAGCTAAGCATCAGCAAGAACCTGATATTATTATTAGTATTAGTTATTTATTGTCAAGGGTGAAGTAACTTTCTCCAGAGGCTAACAGTCCCACAGTGACAGTGAACCCCCCTTCACAGATGGCCAATGTTCCATCTCCACAGGCAGTGAGTACAACGCCTCAAGTATATGATTCTCAAGGCACAATGTTTGCCGCATCAATTCAGCAGCCTCATGAGTGGCTAGCTGCTTCCTCCACAGGCCCTCCCACAGGTGACAGTACCTTCCTTGTTCAGCCAGGGTTTGTGGGAGACATTCCTGTGAAGGTCCTGAGAGATAATGGTTCCTCAGGTTGCTCTGTCAAGCAGAGTTTAGTTCGGCCTGAGCAGTATACAGGTCGACAGATCCATGCAAACCTTATTGATGGATCAGTGAGATTGTTCCCTGAAGCATGTATCCAGGTGTCATCTCCATTTTATACCGGTACGACACTTGCAGTTGTCATGCCAGAACCTTTATTTGACCTCATAGTAGGAAACATTTATGGTGTCAAGGATAGTTGCACCGAACATGACGCTACTCAGACTTCGGCTGCTGCGGTAACACAAGCCATGGCTGAGGCTCCAGACTGTGTCACCCCAGTGATCATTGAATCGCCGCAAGATCTGATGTGTAGTCAACTTGTTGTACAAGAACAACATTCTGACCCGACACTTGCTGCCGTGCAGAATAAACAAAAGGGTCGAGCGATTAAGTATTCACGGGGAGGTCGAGCCAAGTTCCTTCTCAAACAAGGACGGCTCTACCGTGAGTCACGAACACCCGAGGGTGAGGTTCGACTGCAGTTTGTCGTTCCCGCCAAGTACCGCCTAGCAGTGTTACAATGGGGTCATTGTTCAGCCTCAGGAGGTCACCTGGACAAAATGAAGACCCAGGGCCATATCCGAGCTGACTTTTTCTGGCCAGGGATGGGACGAGACATAGATAGTTTTGTCCGTTCCTGCAGTGTGTGTCAAAGTAACACCACTAATCAGGGACATGTCCTTCCTGTCCCATTTGTAACCACACCTGTAATCTCTGAGTCAGTTGAGAGACAGGGTAGTGGTGAAGTGGGTGCAGACCTGACGTCTCGCCCATTGGCCCCACAGGACACATTATGTCCAGGGCCTGTACATACATATTATGTACCATAGGTTAAGGGGGAAGTTCGAGAGTGACTCAGCAGAGGCGACTCAAGGCTATGGAAGACCCGAGTTTGCACAAGGATTCTCAGCTCCCCGATACTAATATAAGTACTGTAGGTTAAGGGGGAAGTTCAAGAGAGAACTCCGCAGAGGCGACTCGAGGCTATGGAAGACCCGAGTTTGCACAAGGATTCTCAGCTCCCCGATATTAATATAAGTACTGTAGGTCAAGGCACAGGTTGAGGACCCGTGTGCAGTTCGAGGCTATGGAAGACCCGAGTTTGCACAAGGATTCTCAATTTGCCGACACTAATCGTGTGCTATAATTAATGGCGACCTCGAATGTACGAAGCTTGGGCTGTCACTTGTATTTTTCAGCTAGAGCGTACTTTTCGTAGCATGTACTGATTGCTAGGCAGAGAGAGTAATTGTAACGTAATAAGAATTTTTGTCTCATTGACATTTTTGATGCTCCACCTCAATTGATTTTGCAGGTACAGCAATGGGTGTAGCAGTTTCGCTGTGCGGGCCAGCTGATCGTCTGCCGCACGCTGCCGCCTCTTCTCTGCCTTCGTCATCGCCATATTATTATTTACTGTGTCATTTTACACGTAGGTACAGTTACACTACAACTGTCACACCTACACCGTGTATTACATACACCACGCTACACAACAATTAGTTGTCAGTGTAAATGTAGCGACTTTTCGCTCAGTTTGACCTGAGTACAGGATTTTCACCATCGTCACGGAGTTTTTTTTCCCTCAAGCTTGCTTCTATTAACGTAAATACGAGTTTTTTTTCGCTCACTGGCGACTGCGACTTTCTCCTGTAGCAGGATAGCACACACACCACAGTGTGAATCTTGTGTGACTGAGCTAGGATTTATATGTATGCATACTGAAATCTTTTTTCTGAAGGAAAAAAGATTTGATTTTCATGGGGCGTAATGTCACGAGTCGGCTAGTGACATTGGCTTTTGTGGGAAACCGCGAACTCAAGTGGAATCCCAGTTTATAGTTCAGTTAACTGCTCATTCGGACGGAAACTTTGTCAAATCAATTTTTCATTGTCATACGTGATTGTCTTTGTGTGAGACATTAGCGCTTCCGCTGAGCGATTTGTTTTGGGCGCGTTTCGCTCACTCAGCCGTTAGAAAAATGCGGCCTAATGCTCCGCTTTTCTTTCCCACGACTTATTCAGTCCAGTGTTTGTTGTGACGGAGAGAGGTACTGTGCTCCAGAAGTGTGAGAGGAGAGGTCGCTAGCACCCAGACTCCACTTGACTACAGTTTCTCCAAGCTCCCACCCTTAGTTCTCCAGCTTTGGGTGATACACAGCTTTCATTGACCAGTATTTCTTTTCGTTTTCCGAGTCTTAAGAGTTTAGTTAAGGTGTTTTTCCCAGGCATAAGACTTTAGCTTTTGAGTGAGTGAGTGAGTGACATTAAATTTTTTTTGTAATCAATAAATTTAACAGTTCTTTTCCTTGAGCTTAATGTAATGTAAACTTGTGTTTCATTTTTCCGCAATTAAGCTTATTTCTCTTATAGCTCCTAGCTTGCATAAACGTTTGCCATTCATAACTGGTACTTAGGCCAGTCTTGTTGTATTAAGCTTAAAATCCGTTGTGCCTCCTAAGAGTTAAGCATCAGCAAGAACCTGATATTATTATTAGTATTAGTTATTTATTGTCAAGGGTGAAGTAACTTTCTCCAGAGGCTAACAGTCCTAGTAATCAGCATTTGTGAGTAATTAGTCTCTGCTGTGTACTGTTGAGAAAGTTTATAAATTCTCGTTCTTAGAGAATCGTGCGAAGCAAGTCAGCGTAAAGTAATCGTTGCTTGATGTAGCAAGACAATCATTGTCCCTGCTCTGCAATATTATTGAATATTATTATCAATTAAATAATATTAAGCATTTATTTTAAAATCCCCGTGACATGGTGGAATGCGCGGTATGTGGTGATGAGCAGAAGTAAACTGTGGTGAACTCTGGCGAGGTGTCAAGGTGCACTGTATAGCAGTAAGATGCTGAATGTGATGGTGAGGTGTGTTATATGTGGGGCAAGGTTATAGTGAGTGGTGGTGAAACGTGGTGTGTCGTGGTAAATTTTGGTTAGTGGTGCTGTGTGGTGATGAATTGTGGTGTATGTGTTGTACTGCAAACTGCGGCGTGTGGTGTTGGACTGAACTGAATGGTGGTGTTAGTGGTCTGCGGTAGTCATGTGTGCTGCATAAGTTGTGGCGTGTGGCGTTGGGTCGGGGTGAATTGAATGGAACGCTGGTGGACTCTGATGTATGATGATAAGACGGAACTAGTTGTGATGAAATTGATGTATAATGGGTGGTGGTAAAATGTGGTGTCATGTTGTGGTTGGGTGTGTATGTGGTTGTTGCTGTCTATGGCGTAGAAGTTGCATTGTGGTTTGAGTGCTGGTGAGTTGCAAGCTGATGTGGTGAGTGGTAAATGTGGTGTGTGATGATGAGATGATTATTATGTGCAGTGGTGCACTACGTCGTGGACTTAGGGAGTGATGGTGGTGAAGTGTTGGTTACAGTGAACGGTGCTTGTAGCATGTTGTAGTTTCAGTGTGTGATGGTGTGGTGTGAATGAGGCGCATGATATGTGGTGGCATGCTGTGTGGTGATGTGTGTGTTACTGAGGTTTGTGAAGGTATGTGCGGTACTGTGGTGTGGTGGTGTGGTATTTATAGGTCTTGGTTTGGTGTGTCGTGGAGTATGTTGACAAAATGAGACACGTGGTGTGTAGTTTGGTGTTTAATGGCGCAGTGTGTGACAGTGTGCTGTGTTGTGGTGTGATGTGTGGTAGTGTGGTGTGTCGTTACGAGCGAGGGGGAAGCCCTCGCGATTCTCTCGTCAAGTACTGTAGTGGCATTTTCTCACATATGAGCGGCCCGACCCGGTCCAGCTCAACCCAGCCTGGCTGGACCCGGATCGACCATAATGCTTTTGAGAAGCTTATAATTATCTCAGCAACCATAGGGCTGATCACTGCGTGGTTTCCACCATAATGATAGCTCAGTTCTTTAAGATTTGTTTTTGACAGGTTTCATCACACCCAGGCAGTCCACGTGGCACGTGACATGCGTAAAGTGCAGCATGTCGAAAATCTTCAAAAGAGGGCCACAGGCAAGAGAGTTTGTAGTAAAAGCATAAAACTTTGTAGGTAGATAGCCATTAATATACTCTATGCATCCTCGGGATGTAAGGCGACATTTCAATGCTCTTGGATTTAAATGGCCTCGCTCTTACCTCGCCGACAAAGGCTTGTACTGGTAATATGGATTATGGTGGCGTGGTGTGTGCTTGTTTGGTGCGTGGTGGTGTGATGTACAGTGGGTTTGTGTGTGGTGGTGTGTGTGGTGGTGTGGTGTATGGTGGTGTTGTTTGGCGGTGTGTGTGGTGGTGTGGTGTGTGATGGCGTGCGTGTGTAATGGTTTCTTGTGTCGTAATATGGAATATGGTGGTGTGGTGTGTTGCGGTGTGGTGTATGATGGTGTGGTGAGTGGTGTTGTGGTGTGATGGTGTGGTGAGGCGGTGTTTGATGATGTGGTGTTTGGTGATGTAGTCTATGGTGGTGTGGTATGTGGTAGTGTGGTGTTTGGTCCTGTGGTGTATAGAGATGTGGAGATGTGGTGTAATGTGTGGTGTTTGCTGCGACAAAATGATGCACTTGGTGTCTGGTATGACAAAGTGAGGAGTGTTTTTAGTGTGCTGAGGGGTGTGGTGTGCTTGTGTGGTTGTGTGGAGTGTGATGGTAGGTACTTGAGAGGAATGGTGAGTGATGATGTGTGGTGGCGACAAGCTGTGTTGTGTGGTAGTTTGGTGTGGTGAGTGACGAACTGCAGTAAATGACGATGAGGTGACGGTGGATGTTGGTGAGATTTGGTGCTAGATGTGTGGTGTGTTTTGGCGAACACACAAGGATCAGTTTTGGCTCCAACCCTATTCCTAATTCAAATTAATGATCTCTCATCTGGCACCCATAATTCCATTCACTCATTCATATGCAGCTGACTCAACATTTCACAGTTCATTTACACTTAAACATCCATTCACAAAGCTTAAAATCTCTAACTCATAATTCAGTACAGCAATCTCCATAAATCGAGACTTATCTAAGATCACTGAATGGGTACAAAACAACACTGTCTAATTTAATGCTAGGAAAACCAAATACATACAGTTTACAAATAGATAGATATTACCTGATTCCGATATTACTTTCAATGCTATTAATATTCCTGTCTCTAAAAATATTGACTGGACCTCTCATGTTAGATCACTTGGTAAAACCGCTTCGGAGGAACTTGAATTATTGTACAAAGTAAGTAACTTCTTCTCTGGCGAGCAGTTAGCTGTAGTTTACAAGAATCATGTGCGGTCTCAGGCGGAATGTAGCTCATCCGTGTGGACTGGACATAATTCAGAACAAAGCTGTTAGAAATATTGATAACCCTGCTGTCACAAATGAGCTAACTCCCCTACAAAGACGAATAAATATTGCCTCTCTTGCATTATTTTATAGATACTTTAATGTTAAATGCTCAGACGAAGTTGCATCCATTGTGCACCTCTCCACGCATTCCCCCATGCTACACGGGCATCTGGTAGCACTCATAAATGGACTGTCACACTGCCATATTGCGTAACTTCAACCTATCGAAATTCTTTTATTCCCCGAAATGTATCTCTTTGGAACTCGCTTCCCCAGAGTGGTTTCCCCAAAAACTTCAACCTGCAGCTGTTCAAGTCCAACTATTACACTTTTTCTATGAATGGAGGACACCCGTAGTCTCGTGTACAGATTATTTTTTTTTTTATTCTTTTGCTTTTCCTTCTTCTTTTCTGTTATTATAAAAGAAAATGCATTGTAAAGATGTGGTGTGGGGTGATGGGTGGTGGTGCTTGGTGGTGCGCTTTGGTACGACGAAGTGTGTGGAGATGAATCACGATGAGTGTTGGTGGCTGGTGCTGAATGGTGATGCGCTGATTTAGTACGTGGCAGCAAGTGGTTGTAGTGTGTGGTGTGTGATTGTAAACTGTTATAGAATGTGATGATTACAATATGATGGTTATGACATGTGACATTAGTTGTTCGGTTTTCACACGGTGGAACTCGATCATACTTATGAACTAAGCAATAAATCTTAGTGCACGAAAATAGATGACCCATGTTTTAGACAAAGGAATGAGGTTCCTTGGTTACTGGGCAGATCAACTCTCCGTTTTCGTTGCCCATAGCTATCAACTGGGCAGAACGTAGTTAGGGATCTTTGTCAGGAAAGAATGACCGCAATGTAGCAAGGGGTTCGGGATGCAAATTTTATTTGCAGCTTGCTTGGAGATTATCGAAATTTTCGTCGTAATCTCAAAATGTTCACATACGTCAAGTATGATATTTATGCAATATTTATCAAGGTTAACCCGATTCAGTCCGGCTACGTTATTTTGTTATTTATTTTTGCTTCCAAGTAAGGATGTTATTCAGTTGCAGGGAGGCATCTTTTAAAGAAACGGTAAGCAATGGCTATAGTAAACCCATCCGGTTCGAAAAGTGTCTCCAGAACAGTATGAACTGCAATTGTCTAGTGGTAGCATAAAGATTTAAAATGCGGTTTTGAATGAAAAATATAAAACGACACAATCAACATACGAGAAGATAATCGAGTGCAATATAAAAATTAACTGATAAGGGAAACATAGGCAATCTACGCTGTTGCAAATCTCCATCTGACCAAGCACATACCCCCACCTCCCTGCACACCTACGGTAACCAAGCGCATAACGGCTCTCATCCCCCATCCCCTCTGTATAACATAGGGCCATTAAAACTTAAAAATTTCAGTAGTTTATCCATGATAATAATGAACTTATGAGCAGATGTGATGAAATTATGACTCCCGCTTTTTCTTTTTTAATTTTGGCAGTCATTTTTTATGATTACATAATAGGTACAGTCATGAAACTTCATGCATGATTAGATATTTAGATAAAAATTTATCAGGTACAATTGCTGCCTCCTAGATGTAACAGTTGCAAAGTTTTATTACCAAAATGCATTAAAATAAGTAGTTTTATGTATTTTTGCAATTTCTTATCATTATTATAATACCACTGTATTCAATCTACCAAAAGGCACCAGGAGGCATATTAACACATGATCCTGGAGAGTTTGAAGTCTGTACTTGTGTCAGTTTCTGAGTCCTAGCCAGTAAAATATTTTTTCTTTTTACTTTTTCATTATCTTCAAAAGCCTACTTAAGACACACCATTCTACCTATCAAAACGCACCTTTCTCTATAAGACACATAAGAATGTGAAATTTAATGACTATGGTGAATACTTTCAGAGTTCGGTCCAGGAAACGAAACCTCTATACTCAGTCAGTCGCCCTGCCGCCCAACTCTACAGGCGGACAGTGCGGACACCTATTGATCCCAGTGATAACACCTTCCTTTGACTGTCAGGTGGAGGGTAACAACTTAGATACTATCTAATCAGTCAGTAACACACATAACATGGGCTATTCAAATTCCTTGCACAGGTCACACTGAAATGTCTAAGCAAATTTTTTCATACTTTTACAAAAAAAAAAAAAAAAACTTAAGACACAGCATTTTACCTATCAAAAGACACCAGTTCGCTATAAGACACATAAGTGTGTGAAATTTCATGACTCTACAGTGAATACTTTCTGAGGTCAGGCCCGGAAACTAAATCTCTACACCCGGCCAGATGCCTTGCCTCCCATCCCTACTGTCGGACAATTATTGATCGAAGTGAAAACAACACCCTCTTCTGACTGTCAGGTAGAGGGTGAAAAATCTGGAAAGCTGTCAAATCCGACGAGAAGACGGCCTCTGATGTGTTCTGGTGTTCCTCACATTCCCGTTGTCATTTATTCGTTGTAACAGGTGGTGTCCCAGTGACTGTTTGTGTTTTCAACAGTGACTCTTTTTGTCTCGGTATCAGAGTGCCGTGATTTGCTGAAATGGAGAAAATCTAGAAAAGTAAAAGAGTTTCTTAGTGGGGTATTGTCACTTTTTTTTTTTTTTTTAATATAAAAGCAATTATTAAATGATAATTCTCAATGATACTGAAGAGCAGGGACAATGATTGTCTTGCTAAATCAAGCAATGATTGCTTTATACCGGCCCGCTTCGCCGACTCTCTCAGAACGAGAATTTGTAAACTTTCTCAACAGTACACAGCAGAGACTAATTACTCACAGTCGCTGTTTATTAGTACTGTTAGCCTCTGGAGAAAGTGACTTCACCCCTGACAATAAATAACTAATACTATTAATAATATCAGGTTCTTGCTGATGCGTAACTCCTAGAAGACACAACGGATTTTAAGTTTAATACAACAAGACTGGCCTAAGTACCAGTCATGAATAGCAAAACGTTTATGCAAGCTAGGAGCTATAAGGGAAATAAGCTTAATTATGGAGAAATGAAACACGAGTTTACATTACATTAAGCTCAAGAAAAAGAACTGTTAAATTTATTGATTACAAAGAAATAAATTTAACGTTACATTTCAATGAATTCAAAATAAAGAGATTGCACTCACTCACTCACTCAAAAGCTAAATTCTTACATCTAGAAAAAAAAACATGAGGCGCAGCCGGCCAGCATGTGAGGAAACAGCACACTTAACTAAACTCTTAAACCTAGGAAAATACGAAAAGGAAATACTGGTCAATGAATGTAGTGTATCACCAAAGAAGGGTGGGAGCCTGGAGAACTGTAGTCTAGTGGAGTCTGGGTGCTAGCTGACCTCTCACTCTCTCACTGCTGGAGCACAGAACCTCACTCCGTCGCGACAGACACTTGACTAAAATTCAAATACGATGCGTGTGGTAGGAATATGCACAGGCCACCGGAAGAAGGTTTGGCCAAAGGTCGAGGCAAGCAGGGGCGAACAATAAAGAAACAATAATATCGCTCAGTAGAGCACTTAATGACGTGCATTAGATCGGTCACTTTTGAAACAGTGACGAATGTTTTGAAAAGTATACCACCGAAATGGAGAGAGAAACGGTTAACTGAACGATACACAGTGAGTTTTCCACTAATAGTTCGTGGTTTCTAACAAAAGGAAAATGTTGCGAATTTGATTCGTGACAGGTATATATATTTATCGGGCCGAAACTTTGTATCTCTGCAACTTAAAAAATGTAATTCTGAATATATTTCTTCCACCCAAGCTGTTATGTCGATCATTAAGACGTTTTTATTTGTTACTTGCAACTCACCTCCTCCTCATGCAATAATCTACAGCTCCATTACTACTCATGTATGATGTTCTCTAGTGTTCTGCCAATTTTTCTTGCTCCAGACTGCAGAGCACGGCTGCATATTGTAGTGCAAGACAAAATAGAAAATGAAAAAAAAAGAAAAGAAAAATACATGGAACGTGTTGATGTGGCAGAAAGGCAGTAAACACATGCACAGCACAGTCACCCACATGATATAGGTATTTTTTTTAGATCCTCCAGCAAACCGGCACTAGGTTTTCCTACTATCATTAGAATTTGTTTACCTGCAGTACTTAACGATAAGCATAAACATTCTCTCTTTCTCTCTCTCTCTCTCTCTCTCTCTCTCTCTCTCTCCATACATTTGTCTAATTATCTCCTCATTCACTTTAAGAACAATCCCTCTCTTGGCTACTTTCCTCTGCTCCCCATGTTCTCATTTTCTTATCTTCATTAACATTCCATAACTCTCTGATAGGTTTTTCATTATTGCCCCCCTTTAGCAGAGCGAGATGATATGTACTAGTTTTTGTTGGCGTGTGTGTGTGTGTGTGTGTGTGTGTGTGTGTGTGTGTGTGTGTATGTGTGTGTGTGTGTGTGTGTGTGTGTGTGTGTGTGTGTGTGTGTGTGTGTGTGTGTGTGTGTGTGTGTGTGGCCAAATTACCTCGAAAAGTTGTGTACGAATTTTCACCAAACCCTCAGGTAAAAGCAAGTACGTGGATGTGTTAGTCTATAATACTTTTGGTGAGGATTTGATCAAAGACAGCTGAAAGCGAGCCGCCATATATTTTTAAAATCATGGATTGGCTTTCTGTGAAACGCTGTGGCTGAGCTCAGTAGAGTTCCACGAATTATCTTCACATTTGATTTGTAGGTCGCTTGTACCTTAACCAACAACATATTTTGCTGGCGTTTATCATTTGGCTCTGAATGCTTTTGTTTAATTTTATCCCTGTTCTTATAATCCCAGTTCCCCTCCTTCATTAATATATTGCACTAACCTTTATTTAGGCGAAAATGTATGAAGGTGAGAGAGAGAGAGAGAGAGAGAGAGAGAGAGAGAGAGAGAGAGAGAGAGAGAGAGAGAGAGAGATGTTATACATGAAAACATAAACATAAAGGAAAAGAAAATACAACTCTATTCCACAAAACTCAAACGCCAAAGTCCTTTTCCTAACCCCTGTCCTACAACGATGTCTTTGTGCTTCCCCCCCCCCCCCCGGTTAACAGGGGATTATTTTAATCAGGTATTCCTTTCAGTCTTGAGGAGTATTTTCCGAGTTTATTCTTACTAATTTCAGACAATTTTAGTAAACTTAGGATGGATCTCTTTTGTTGGAGGGTGAATTAAGGCAATTTCTTATCCCTTCAGTTCGAAATGTTACAACTTAACTGAAAAGAAATATACGTTACCAGATTCAAGGGGATTAAGAACAGGCACAGTCTGTTCCCACAGCGATGGGAACATGTCTCTCTGTGATCAGGCCTTTCCATTGCTGATCAGAAATATTTGGAGGTACCAAGTTGTGAAATGTATTTGGAGGTTCTGGTAAACAAATCAGGACTCCTCTCTCAGGGCACCACAATGTAAGAAATTTCTAGTATTTCCTAGTAAACAACTGGTAGGTCTTTACTCGTCCTAAAATTGTCCATAAGTAAATTCAAACATGTCTCAGAGTTAGGTGAACCGTAACTTAACCTTAAATCACCTACAGTAACTATTTCTCTTTATCTCCTAAGTAATCCCCCCTTGAATTGGCCAATTCTTAAAGGTTACTTAGCTAGAGAGTTCGGACAGCAGATGACGATGAGGCTGCTTTTCTGCAGTTGCTTTTCTGTAGTTGCTTGGACTGTCAAGCGTCCTTCATTGTGAATGTACAAGCTAACTCGATGAGATCTAGGAGCACAGTGAAGATCGACTGCTGGTTCCTTTCTCCCTCATCGGATTCGAAGGTGCCAGCTATTAATAAATTACAGTACTAAATACAGTTAGATTACATCATGATATATACAGGGCGAATCTAACAATTAATCTTAGTTTTAATTAAACTAAAGCTAAACCAAATATTCCCTTTAACTATGTGATTATCTTAAATCCACATCTGCTTTACATGAGGACCTTTTCATCCTCGCCACGTCATCTAACACGCAGACGCAGTTTAGGTCCATGGTACTTTCCATATAATTACATGTACAGTATTTACAATATAGTAGTCCACGAGGGTTAGGTGCAGTAGCATTTCATTTATCAATAATAAGATTTATTAAAGAGAACGTAATTTCTGGGTTATAAAAACCGCTCGAACAAGTGACAATGATCTCAAAGTTTCCTCTGCTTCTAATCAGGGACGACTATTATAAAAAATAGAGAGCGCAACTGCTCTAGGGGAAAATATTTCCCACAGTTTTGAGGCCAGGCGGAAAATGATACGCTGTATCATGTAATATGACCCTTAGCCAGGAGTTCCCTCCGTAGATCTCGAGAACCCTGTGCTGCTGCCCTGCTAGGACGCGCATCCTGACCCGTTTGATCTTCACCATCCCCTGTATCCGGAGTAACCGCTAACTCAAGGGATACCAGTTTATCAATAGTTTTTATTGTGGTATGTCCCCTACATTTTATTTTTACGAGTCTCAGCACCCCCTCTGAATCTGGGTGCGTGGAAATCACTTTAGCTAATGGCCACTGGGATCTTGGTTGTTCGGTTTTCACTAAGACCACATCCCCTATGTTTATAACAGATTTGTTGCTGGCAGCCTGAGCTCCACAAAATTTTTCTCGTAGGCTCAAAAGATATTCCTCACTCCAATGTCTATTCCAAGTATCCAACACCCTTTTCAGACACTGATATCCCTCTCGCAGATGTTGTCCTAAATCATTATTTTCTATGGTAAGGTCATCTACTTCTTCCTGGATATTCACACAAGGTACCGGATGGAGCGTCCTAGCATATGACATATGAGCCGGAGTTAAGACCTCTAGCGAGACGCTAGTGTCATCTAGATAAGTCAGGGGTCTATTATTAATCCTGGTTTCAATTTCAGTTATTTCTGTTCTTAATTCTTCTCTCGTGATCTTAGTTCTGTGTAATGTTTTCCTCAGGCAGTTCTTGACAATACCAATCATTCTTTCGGTAAATCCATTTTGCCATGGAGCTCTTGGAGCTGTGAACTGCCAGGTACAATTTCGGATTCCCAGCTCCGACTTAACCTTTGGGTCATTCATTATGTTCAACAGCAAAGGCGCTGCTCCGACGAAATTAGTTCCGTTGTCGCTTATTAACTTGCCAGGACAAGACCTTCTAGCGGCAAATCTTCGAAAGACATTGATGAATGTCTCTGAGCTCAGATCTTCTGCTATTTCTAGACAGACTGCCCTTGCGTAGGCACAAGTAAATAGACAAATGTAAACTTTATGGCAAGTTACCTCACCCGGAACAGTTATAGGCCCTGCATAGTCCACTCCTGTTACTTGGAAGGGCCGACTTACATTTACCCTATCCCTTGGTAGGGCTGGTGGTCCTGGATAGACATATGGTCGTTGTTCATACTTCCTACAAATGATGCAGTCTTTGAGATATTTTTTTATGACCTGTCTACCCTTAGGAATCCAATACCTTTCCCGAATCTGGGCCAAGGTCCGCAGCACACCAACATGGAGACTGGAATCATGGGATTCCTTTATAATTAGTTGTAAAAAGTATCCGCTCTTGGGTAATAAAATGGGGTGTTTGGTTTGGAGGGGCAAATCAGCCCTTACTAATCGGCTGCAACAACTAATCAGACCATTTCATTCTAAGAACAAACCTAAATCCTTTATCAGCTTATTTCTGTTCCCAGTGCCTTGGCCTAAAAGGTTATATATTTCCCCGAAATACAAGTAGTTCCTTTGTATTCCTTTCAGTCAATATTCTAGGGGATCTAACTTCTGAAACCCCACTTTCTTATTCAAAAATTCAACAACCAATTTATTAGTGTTTATAAGTTGTCTTATTGATGAGAATCGGCTGATGTCGATTACTTCTGGCTCAGGTACTACAGGATCCAAGTTCACTACACTAACCTCGGCAATACTGTACTGTTTCTGCTCAGGCCAATCCTTAGTGAGCAACCATTTTGGACCTTTAAACAACAAGTTATCTTTGATCAGTCTCCTTAATGTCGAACCTCTCGAGAGCAGATCAGCTGGATGTTTGGAGGACACATGCATGAAATTAAATTTGGAAGACAGCTCTTTAAAAGTCTTCACTTTATTACGGACGAAAGGAATTTTACTGTCTTCCTTTCCTATCCAGTAAAGACAAATCTCGCTGTCAGTTCATATATAGATATCCTCAAACTGAGTACCAAGAGTAGTGGTTATAAACCTGGCCAATTTAATTCCTACTTCTATGGAAGCCAATTCCATTTGAGGTAGGGTTCTTCCTTTAATTGACGCAACTCTGGCTTTGTACATAATAATCTTACTATCCTCTCCTGTTGCGCAATAAGCTACTACGCCATAAGCCCTTTGAGAAGCATCACAAAATATGTGTAAGTGCGACTTCTCACTACTGTTTATTTCCCTGGGAATACATATGCTTGATGTGATTTCAAACTCCTTTCTAATCTGTTCCTATTGTTCCACATATGTCTCACCTAGTTTAGAGTCCCAATCTAACTTTTCTCGCCAAGCCTCCTGCACTAAACATTTGCCCCTAATAACTATAGGACTGACCAACCCTAATGGGTCAAATAACATGGTGACCTGACTTAACAAGGACCTCTTGGTGAGACTGACATCAGAGAACTTAATTGGTTTCAAACTTTATACATCAGCTCTTGTATACCAGTTAAGACCCAACACATTTTGAATTTTGGGAATGTCAGAATTTGGATAGTCCTCTTGTATTCTATTCCTCAAAAGCGGTGATTTTGTATTCCAGCTCTGTAACGGCAAATTTACCTTCCCACATTCGGAAATGGTTATTTCATAAGCCTTCGATGCTTCCGACTCTGTATCAGCAACACCTTGCAAATTATCCATATTAAAAGCCTGCCCTATTTCTGGGCATATGGCATTTTCAAAATGATGTTTTAAAGTGTTGCAAAGTAGGAAAGGACTAGCACAAGAGCCAAAGAGCACCGATCGGAAACAGTAAGTTTTGAATGGACTATCCTCATTTTGAGGATCATGAGGCCAGAGGAATTTTGTAAATTTCCTATCCTCCTCTCTCAGTCCTATTCTAAGAAAATCCTTACTAATGTCTGCTGTATAAGGATAAGGTTTCTCCCTAAATCTTAGTAACATATTCCCTAACTTCTCTGTTAGTGTAGGTCCAGAGTATAGGCAATCGTTCAAGCTAGCTGATCCCTCTGACGCTTTACCACCACAATTGAATACTATCCTTATGGGAGAAGTTACTGAGTCCTTGCTTACAGCATGATGTGGTAAGTTATGTCGTTCTTTGTGGTTAACAGCAAATTCTACCTCTTCTATAACTTTAT
The DNA here is from genome assembly GCF_032717465.1 of Coenobita brevimanus. NCBI lineage: Eukaryota > Metazoa > Arthropoda > Malacostraca > Decapoda > Coenobitidae > Coenobita > Coenobita brevimanus. Next base: position 17,888,672 of record NC_136969.1, read on the forward strand.
TCTTCAATTGATCCTTTATAATATTATCATATAATATGATCGGATGTTCCGGTCTATCTCTCAACTTCCTTAGAAGAGAATCTAACTGAGCTTTAGCTGCTTGGTAATTTGTTGGTAACTCCGAATGGTTTAGTTTCCAGGGTAATCCTACCCAGTACTGTCCATCCTTAAATTCCACAGACTGATTATACAAATCCACGGTTATTTTATCTTCAGTGGTTGGTTCCTCAGAGTGTATTCCTACACTGTCCAGGTCCTACAGTTTGTGTACAGGTTCAATATTTTCATCCAGCAAGTCATTTATCTGAGTAGGTTCTAATTCTGCACCTATTCTAGCTACCATCAATGACTGTGTGGGGGTAACAAAGACTGAGTCTACTAGTTTGGCCTCTCCTTTAACTTGTTTTGGAAAAGGCAACTGACCCATAATAAGGTTACCTCCTGGACTCTTGAACAACTGTCCCTTATTCCTTTTGAAAGTCCTATGTAGGAATCTTCCACAATAATCAAAACCAATTATCATTTTTATGGGACACACAGTATCTGATTCCGTTTAGCCAACTTTATCCCTGAGCTTTGTAGATGATCAGAGGTTTCCTTCAGTCCTTTTATGTATATACTTGTCTCCATACTATCAAGCACAGCTGCCGTTATACGGCATTTATATCTGCCTAATTGTATTACAGGTCTAACTAAGTCAAAAGACTGAGCTTTCTTAGTTGTCAAGAATCCTGTAATGGCTAGATTTACCTTGCCAATAATAGGTAACTTTAATTTCTTCACAATGTCTGCAGAAATGAAGGTTTCCTGAGCACCTATATCAAACAGGGTACATATTAACAGGTTTCTGTTCTCAAAGAATACCTTCACATCGGCTATGGGAACTGCAGCTGGCATTACTAATGGAGCATTCCCTTTTGCAATTGTCATATTGATGCTTGCAGGTTCAGGAACCTCAATTTTCATCCTAGGACATAAAGCACTATGATGATCTTTTTTGCATTTAAAACAAAGATTTAATTTAGCCTTACTGTCCGGGGCAGTATGTTCGGAGTTCATACAAATTATACAACACCCCAGTTCCTGAAGCTTTCCTACTCTAGAAGCATAATCAGGGTACGGTTGACAAGATGCACTGGAATGTTGCTCACCACAAAATACACAACCTTTCCTGTCTTTTACCATGGAAGGTTTTACTTCCTTAATATCCTCAGCTTGTCTGTTCTTTGTTTTTAATACTTTATCCTCAGCCTTTAAGGAGCTAACGAAAGTACTTATCTCTTCTTCAGGCACATACTTAGTCTTCTCTGACTTAGCTTTCCCAACCAGTTGGTTAGTGTTTTTTTTTTTTTCTTTATTTCAGTCTTCTGTTTGACCGCAGTAGATTTTACTGTTCCTTGCAAATGTTAACAGAGTTGCATCAAGCCTTCCTCAATCTCTTCGCAGGAGAAATTATGCTTTTGATACCTACCATACAAAGCATCCTTGGTTTTCGGTGCAAGCTAAAAGTCCTAATCACATCAATTGATTCGATTTGAGTTTTATGCCAAAATGCCTAATTGCATCAATTGAACGTGGCCTGTATAAATCTGCGGAGCGCTTACTCCACCCCGATAATGACGTACATGGCTTCAGGCCAATGAGAACTAGCCCCTGATGTGGCGTGAGGGGGGATTGGACCAACCCGGGCGGTGGGGGGGCAACCCCCTCTCGGCTGCCTCCATGCCACCCTCTACTCCACTTCCTCACTCCCTCCTTGTCCCCCATCACTCTCCCACCCCTCCACGCACTGCATCTTTCCTCCCACAACAACCTGCGTCCCTTCCCACCCTCTCTTGCCCCTCCTCCCTCCCTGCTAGACTCGTCTCCCCACAAACCCCAGCCCACATCTCCCTCCTTGTCCCTCACTACCCTTCCAACCCCCAACAGGCCCCCGAGTGTCAGGCCTGATTTACAGTTGTGGACATATCAAACAGAAACACCCCTTCCACCAGCGAGGTGATGTAATGCTCTCCACATCTGGTAACACTGACAGGTATGGAACGTCACCAGGGCTGCGTTTCAACAGGCCTTAGCGCCCCAGAGGAGTCCGGGGGTAGTGGGGGTAGCAGTGAACCCACCAAATACTTGGAGCCCGAATTCGCTTTTACACTAGATATCCTTCTTTCAGAATACTTAGCAGTTATGTATATTTGATCATTACCAACAACAGTATTAATGTTACATGAATATTTGTCAGCAAAATATAATTGTAAATGCATATTGCCGAGATACTTTGGAAATATTTAAGCTGTAATGAAGAACCATAACAAATCCTGCCTTCGCCACAGCTGCTTCCTCTTGTAATTTCCTCCGATTTTGAAGACGAAATGAACCCAGCAGTGCAAGACTACAGCGGAACAAGATGACTTTGGAAGATATGATCAGTATGCAGAGGTGAGGAGGTACTTCATGGAAGTACGATTTTTGCGGGAATGAATGAAAACAAACCCTCAGTCCGTACTCTTTAGATCCGCATAGCCTTTACTTTCATTAAGCCGAAAATCAATACTTAATTGAAATGAAGAGGGTATTGTAACAAATCTTTTCATCCACTCTCCCAAATTACACAGAATAATATCCTGGCTTTAAGAGTTCTGTTGTCCTTTACACGACTGTGATCTAAACCATTTACAGCTGTCAGATGTCGCCAGAGAGACCCACCTCACCAAATAGTTCCAACCGCGACGGAGGCCGCGACAACCCCCCCTTCACCCCCCACACTTTAGCTCTCGAAAGCGCCGTCACGTTCCGTGGCGCTCCAGCTGTTGAAACACACCCCAGGTTTTGCTTGGTCGCTTGGACGAACCGAACACGGTGATCATTGCCGCTGTGCGCAGTTACTGGTGGTATATGTAAGCTAAGTTCCGCCAGAAAATATACTGATAATAGCATTGCATGATTATGGTATTTTTTAAAATTATTTCACACAAGATAACGGCAGTTATTATAAATGAAACGGATTTCATGAGTGGTTTAGTTTCAAGTCATGAACCATGCAACAGTTAACAGTTCATCATATAAGTCATAGTTAATAGCTGTCCCACAACTATCACTGAACAGTGAATTATCGTGACGCCCATCCTCCATACCATGAACGTGACACTGGTAGACCTCTGAAATCGTAGCAAGTTCACCACATACAGGAGGTGGCGCCACAGGAGATGGCAGGGTGGGGGTGGGGGACCTGGGAGACAGGAGGGGGGATGTGTGTGAGGAGGGGGGCAATAGTGCTTGTACTGGGGGCTAAAGGAGAGGGGTGATGGGGTAGGGGACGGTGGACTTTGATAGACGACAGGAATTACAGTGGGAGGGATAGATTGGAAGGTGATGACTGGGCCAGGTAATTATTTCATGGAGGATATGGAATTTTAGTCAGACCATGAAACATTATGTTGACGTTGCCACGTGTTGTAACTGACCGTCATGGTTTGTTACAATTCACGACACACTTTCCACTGGGTGGCTTAGTACTCCTGTATTTTGAGTATGGTGACTATTTGTTAGTATGGTGACTGTTGGTAGGTTGGGGCGCTCACCATTCACTCACTCGATGTAGTGCTGCTCTCGGGTGTCTGCCCTTTCCTCTCTTCCATCCTTCCTTCCTTCCATCCTCTTTTGTCTTTCCTTCATTCTTCCCTCGTCCTTCTGCCTACGGGTGTCTTTACACTCCCTCTTCTGTCTTTCATTCCTTCATTCTTTCCTCTTCCTTCTGCCTGTGGGTGACTCTACACTGAGTGACAAGCCAAATGGTTTCCTGTACACCAGGAAACCATTTACTACGCTGGATGGTAACCGTATAACCAAATTTTGGTGCCTAGTGGTTTAGTGGGTAATTACGGCGCTCCAATCGGATTGAGTCGGTGAAGGTTTATATCCAAAGGATGGTTGGGGTTTATTGCTTACATAATGCCACTCAGGGATGAGTGAGGCTGGTCACTCTCATCATGTCAGGACCAACTTGCCTGGCCCCGGGCTCCTACACACCTCTTGGGGCAACGTGGGACTGGATGATTGATGGAATGATGACTATTTGTTAATGTACAGATATATGGCACGTCCCTAGTCCGTCAGATGTTGCAGCTGATGTCATAGTGATCGGGAATTACTCTCGTAGCCTATTAAATAGTAGCATCATGGATGACGACTGATATCGCAAACAGAGTAAGGATATTCCTGTGTAGATTTGTCCTTTATCACCAATAAATATGAACAGTCTGACAATAATGATGATCCCTATGGTTCTCTTTAATATGTGTATGGCACCAGCGTAAAATAAAGGTGGATTTACTTAACCCAGGTTTATCTTACCGTTTCTGTATGCCGTGTTTGGCTGTTGATTTTACACATTGCCAGTGGTTATTTGTTATATTTAGGTTCATTTTGAGCAACTGTCGTATGCTCCAAGCACTCCTTCACAAATCCTCGAGCCAGTAATGGTGGAATAAGGTTGTAATGTTTGCAGTTATCCAGTCTGAGCAAGTGCATATTACATTAACTATGCCATTAGTTACAGAAATCGCTTGTATTAAATGCAAACACATACTTTATCTGCAGTGTGTTTTGTTATGCTTAACATCCATTGTATGCAATTGACAGGATAGAGATGAATGCGAGGACCATTGCCCTGTTCACGGAAAGCAACTATTGAGCCACACATCTCAGCAGTGTCCGAACATGGAGCTGTTGCCCTGGCTAAGTAACGATGTAATTGCAATCCACTGAGGATGACTTGTGAACCAGTGTCGTTAATGTATAGCCATGTGATCCCCTGTTCATGGTGTAGTTGTCATTAAGGCCATCTTCCCTCCCCGTCAGTACCCGTGTCTGAGTTCACGCAGTGTCGGGAAGAGGGATGGGCGAACAGGGAACTGGATACTGAGGTTGTGCATCAAATTTCTTAAGTTACACGTCCGTCATACCACGATTTACTCTATTAGTATGGGGTCTGCAGTGATCCGACATAAAGGTCATGTAATACAGCTGATAAGGCATTTCTCTACCCACCTATTAGCCCACCTTGTGTTCTGGAACATAGTCCATCCGCCCCTCCCCTAGTAAATCACGTTTTCGTTTACATCGGTGTCATACTGGTATTAACGAGAACCATAGGCACGAGTCACTACTGTTAACTATTATTTATTGTGGCAAGAGAGAATTCCTTTCCCCCCCTCCTCTGTTTTCGATATCACAGTCGTCATCCATGATGTTACTACGTAAACGCAACAAGAATATCCCCTAGTCGCAGTGACAACAGGTGCGACGATTGCTTCCTGCCCGGCTAGCTGCCTCGCTGGGAGAGGTAGCTCTCTCCTGTCACCTAGCAGGGCTAAGTGATCTATCAAGGTCTAGTTCGGGGGAATAATCCCTTACGACAACCCAACAGGTGTGACATCAGGCAAACATTCTAGGGGCATTTTATATATCACCATGTGATGACATATTCGTCACCATACACTAATAATGCAGGGTTTGAGTGATGTGCCACCCCGTGGGGAGTTGGTCGTCCTATAGACGATATACAAAGAATGCGGCTTGTGGCCTTTGGTTCCTTCTTCCTAGCATACAACAAAAAAAATGCTGGTAGACTGCGTAACGTGCCAAAGCCTACATAGCGTTTAACGGCCTGACTATCAAACTCCATAATCAACGTTAAACTATAGCAGATTGGACACAGCGTATCATTTATCCACCCCATCCTAGCTTCTTGCCACAGTCCACTCTCCCCTACCCCATAACTCATCTCTTGTAGAGACCCCCTCCCACCAGCCCCCTCCCACTCACCCTCCTCCCTCCTCCTGTCTCCCAGGCTCCCACCCTGCCTCCTCCCGTGGCGCCCCCTCTTATGAAATTGCGTGGATTAAAGAGGTCTACAAGTTTCAGGTTCACAGCCAGGGAGGAGAGGGGTCACGGTAATTTTGTAAGTATTACGATAGGTGCAGGAATGCAGATAATGTTATAATGGCTTATATGCTGGCCGTCAGTAAATGTTTTTTGACCCGTGAAGTTTGTCGAAAGTCACACCTACCAAACCTGAGTGTTTAATGTGATTAAAACACGAATATGTATGGTGTATTATTATTTTATTACCATATTCACAAAACGTTTTATTTTCAGTATATTGTTAGGCGGCACATTGTTTATATACCACCAAAAACTGCGCACAACGGCAATGATTACCGTGTTGGGTTCGTCCAAGCAACCGAAAGAAACCTGGTGAAGTTCCATACCTTTCCATGTTACCAGATGCGGAGAGCATTACACCACCTCGCTGGTGGAAGGGGTGTTTCTGTTTGATATGTCCAGAACTGTACATACCTGATTCATATTATTTCTACTTCTTCCCATATTTTTACACCTCACTCTGTTCATTTCTCACTTCGTACCATCCAGTTTCTGTACGTACGTAGTTGACGAATGCTATATTTTGTACTACATACGACTCATCTTACTATCATTATTATTATTTTTTTCATTCTCCCTACCTGCCCAGACTAGCACCTCTGAGTAGTGTCCGTCTGTGTTAGTTTTCGAAAGGCTATGAGGCCTGGTAAGGCTACTCTCCGCACCTGTTTCATCTCCCCACACATACAAACACACCTTTTTTCATGGCTGGTGTGATAAATTCCAATGAAATGGAGAATTTCCACAAGAGAATTTGGTTGTTGCCGAAACTGTAATGATAAGTGTGATGAAGTGTAATGATAATGTGATAATCGCAATGGTAAGTGTGATAAATGTTAACGAGAACCTGGGGCAATAAAAAGACAAATCGGAAACATATATTTTTCTTTCTTTCTTATGCATGCATTTATACCGTTATTCAACTTTATTTTGATGTCCTTGATGGTTATAAACATTTATATGCGCCTGTGTTAGGTTTGGAATGACTACGAGGTCTTGTAGGGCTACTCCCCACACCTGTTTTATCTCCTCACACGTACTATTGCGGTCAGGAGTTCTTAGCCACCCTTGTCCAGCCAACCCGTGTATGTGGCAGCGTCGCATTCACGAGCACAGAAGTTGCATTCGATGCATTTCTGTCGAAAAATATCCCTTCAGCTTTGGGCTTATTCTAATGGATAAAGCAATAGTAATATTTACACTGAAGGTTTGACTCTGATATCACTAATATATCATACTGATTATTTAATAACTTGTTTCTCGTATAGAGCCAAGCAAGTGATAAATATGTATATTTGGTTCCACTCCATGACGTCCTGTAGGTTTGAACCAGCGAACACAGAGTGAACAAGTTCGAAACATTTATTTGTTAACAGGAGAGAGAGAGAGAGAGAGAGAGAGAGAGAGAGAGAGAGAGAGAGAGAGAGAGAGAGAGAGAGAGAGAGAGTAGCGGGTGCCTGTGAATTTTAGAGGAATGAGGTGGAGAAATGAGGTGCTCAGCACAGTTAAACAGGGATTTTTACTTTCGTTTCGGTTGGCTTTCTATGCCTAAATGACTAAATGAAGGTAAATTATGAAATATAATAACTGGATGACGAAGTGGTAATAGGGTCTGGCTAATGGTTGTTTGGTCCAAGGTGTGCAGTGGTAAGCCTAATTCCAGGAAACGGTCGCTGTTAAAAGTTGGATATTTTAGGTCCCATTTATTTTAAATATTCCATGTATGTTTACAGTACGTGTATGCCCCTATGGACCTATTTTCACCCCATGAATATTTTTAGCAATGGACATTTTCACCACTCGGAGCACAATCCTCCATGGATCTATTTTCCTTAATGACTTTTTTTTTTTTTTCAAAGACGCCTACTTTTCTATTTTCCCACGAACTAATTTTCCCCATTGATGTATTTTCTCCCCACGGACCAATTTTTCCGTCGACCTTGAATCTCTTCATGGATACAGGTTTCCTACATGGTCGTATACCCATGGATGTATTTTTCATAAATGAACCTATTTTCCCCATAAACCTGTTATCCGACGTGGTTATATCACCCACTGATGCGTGCAGTTGAAACACAGACCTCCTAACCAACAGACGTATTGCACGATGGGCCTGTTTTAACCCACTGGATATATATACCTACTTCAGCATAATTCCAGAATAATATCCCCTGTCGACCGATTTTCCGGACACTGAACTCTTCCCAACTCGGACATTAACTCATATCACCTAGTCCAAGTGGCCTGTTTTCCCACAATCCGTCCATCCACCTACACACCCACCCATCAACGCACATACCCACAACCTTACTCAATACAGAATATCTCAAAAGTAGGACGACACAAACCCGTCTCTTGCCTTGTTCTACTTGCAGCCCCACCACCCACCCCACTTAAACAATGCACGAACCCCACTCCACTCCACTTAACCAGCCCAACAACCCTTTCACCTCCCTCTCGCCCACCCACTCCACCTAATCCGCCTGTGAAACAAACAGCCTACACTAACCAATCCACCCACCCAGTAACCAACCTACCAATCCGCATACCATGCTCCTCAAGTCAGATGACTCTCAATTCAACACACACACACACACACACACACACACACACACACACACACACACACACACACACACACACACACACACACACACACACACACACACACACACACACACACACACACACACACACACACACACACACACACACACACACACACACACACACACACACACACACACACACACACACACACACACACACACACACACACACACACACACACACACACACACACACACACACACACACACACACACACACACACACACACACACACACACACACACACACACACACACACACACACACACACACACACACACACACACACACACACACACACACACACACACACACACACACACACACACACACACACACACACACACACACACACACACACACACACACACACACACACACACACACACACACACACACACACACACACACACACACACACACACACACACACACACACACACACACACACACACACACACACACACACACACACACACACACACACACACACACACACACACACACACACACACACACACACACACACACACACACACACACACACACACACACACACACACACACACACACACACACACACACACACACACACACACACACACACACACACACACACACACACACACACACACACACACACACACACACACACACACACACACACACACACACACACACACAGGCGGGGTGGATTTCCTTACACAAAATATGAGTCTCACCGCTTAACTCAGTCTGTCGGTAGAAAATAGTACCGGGTACTCTTTACAGGGAATTTGCCAGGCCGTAGATAAGGGGCTTCATTCCGGCTACATACACATGATTTTATGCGATACGAGTAAATAAGGTGCTCGAGTTAAACAGGGAATTTTTCCTTTGGCTGATGAAGGAGTTTAATCCCAGGATAACGTCTCGTCTGTCATAATGAAAGATGGGTTTTATTCTGGGTAACGCCAGTTGACTTTGTCAAATAATTTGGCAGGCCGCGTAACTTCTGTTAAATGCCTTATGTTCGCATTTTTTTCTCTCCCTTGTGGTTGACACCTGGAGATTTTTGGCAAACTCATGAGTATTTTCTCATTAACTGGATATCTCTCTCTGGACAGAGAGGCAAATTACTTTCTTAAGCACAGTTTTTTGTTAAACCAACAGCATTTATCTCCTAATTCATTACTTCAACGAAAGCAATCCTAAAAAAAATGATCACAAAGCAATGCAAGTTCTAGTGCCTGATGGAAGAAATTATCACACTGTGGCCTGTTTTCAATGGATCACAGAAATCCAGGGTTTCTCATCCCTTGCATTTCCCTGCGCCAGTCTGCCTCCACCTCATTATTCCAAAATTCACAGGCGCCCACCATACACGCTCTCTCTCTCTCTCTCTCTCTCTCTCTCTCTCTCTCTCTCTCTCTCTCTCTCTCTCTCTCTCTCTCTCTCTCTTCTTTTAACAAATGAATGTTTCGAACTTGTTCACTCTGTGTTCGCTGGTTCAAACCTATAGGAAGTCTTGGAGTGGAACCAAATATATATATTTGTCACTTGCTTGGCTCTTTACGAGAAACAAGTTATTAAATAATCATTATGATATATTCGTATTATCAGAGTCAAACCTCCAAAGTAAATAGTACTATTGCTTTATCCATTAGTACAAGCCCAAAGCTGAAGGGATATTTTTCGACAGAAATGCATCGAAGGCAACTTCTGTGCTCGTGAATGCGACGCTGCCACATTCATGGGTTGACTGGACGAGGGTGGCTAAGAACTCCTGGCCGCAATAGTACATACACACCTGTTTTTATGGCTGGTGTGACAAATCCCATTGAAATGGCGGGTTTCCACAAGAGAATTTGGTTGTTGCCAAAATTTTTCTCCCCAAGTGCCACAAGGCCTTTTAGGCCTACTCCCCACACTAGTTATCTCCCCACACCTACATACACACCTGTTTTCACGGTAGATATTACAGAACACAATAAAGTGCTTTCTTTTCATGCGAAAAGCTGGTTATTTCCAACCCCCGTACCTATAGGCCTACTCTCCACAGCCTACTTTATCTCCCCACAGTCTAGTAATCTCCCTGCACCTACTGTACATACAACTGTTTTCATGGTTGGTGTGACAAAACACTTTGAAATGACCTGTTTTAATAAGAAAAATATGTAGTTATCACAATTTTCATGTTTTCGATTATTTTCGAGGGGTAACTATCATAAACTTTTTTTGAACTTTGATCCTCGATTGTGCGGTAACCATTAGGCCTACGGGGGTACGGATTGCGTTAATAGGTGTGTAAATTTTTCCTCTTTAGCCAGAACACAATCAATTTGCCCTTGGTGAAAGTCGCCAAAACACCCCCGAAGTGCGGTTGTAGGAGGTACCCTGCCTGAAATAATTGCGGTCTTAAAGGGTGGACACAATTCTTGAAAGCACCCAATCTGATGTCTTAATATCTTCGTAAGTACCTAAGGCCTTTAAGTTACAACTTATTGCAATTCTAAAATTTTGCAAGGAATCAAAATCGTGTCTAGATATGGGCAATTCAATTAGAACCTTCAGTAATTGAGTAATAACTTGCTCCCTGTCTTCGTAATTTTGTCTAAGGATGTTCAAGGCCACCTCATAATTATTTTCTTCTACTGGTAATTCTTTTATCAGCTGATATGGTGTTCCTTTGACCTGTCCCAACAGATATGTAAGTTTACTGGCTTTAGGGAGATCTGTTCTATCGTGTACTAAATATTTGAACTGGTCCCAGAAGGATTTCCAGTTCTGCTCCCCATCAAACTCCAGAAGCGTTATTTGTGGTAACACAGCTCTACTCTGCTGTTCCACAACTTGTGTTTCCGCAGCAGTCTCAGCTAATTATGACTCTAGTGTCTTTACTTCAGTTAAGTATTCTTCTAATTTACCTCTAAACTTCGTAGTTTCTGACTCTAAGAGTTCCTTATCATCAGCCTTTACTATAGCCGCTTCTAAGGTTACATAACTTTCTTCACACTTGTTCCAGCGGTCTTTCAGGATATTTAAGAGACTACAGTATTTGATTTCTCCTTGGACAGAGGTATTTCGTCCAACGACTGTTTACAATCATTTATGGCTCTAGTTACCCATCCTGCATACTACTAGAAGATCTTTGCAGTAAAGAAACAGACATGTTGACTGGGTTCTAATTTAATAATATAATTATGAGTTTCAACCACAAATATACCCCAGCTTAGTAATTACCTGATTATTTTAAATTATGAAGAGGGTAGGGATTAGGTCCTCTCTCAACCCTGTCCCCCTGGGTTATTAACCCGTCACGTCCCGATCACTTTCGCATCTCCAACATCCCCCAGTCCCGAGCATTTTTGGAAAAAAAATTTTTTGGCTAAAACCTCGGCGTTTGGTGAGAAACATCGAAAATTCATAGAGAAATCGCTCACCTGAGGTTTAAAATACTCGTTACAGGTAGGAGTACCTCCTTACTTTACAGGGTTTTCTATCAGGCTGGCTGCAAAGAAATAGAGTTCTATGGGAGGATAACTATTCCACACCACTCATAAACGGTATTTATTTATTTATTTGGTACGAATTTATATGTAGTACAAGAGTATATTGGTTTTCAAACAGTAATATAGGCATTATAAGCATTGTTTCACTCATTAACTCATCACCATTCCTGACTTTCTTTTGCCACATTACCTGATCATCATTTCTGACTGTTTCTTCTTCTAATGCTATGTAAACTTTGTCCTCCATATTGTCATCGATTGGGGATTCACTCTGGCCCTGAAGGTCTTTATTGGCCAGGTCACTGGTAACAGGTGAATTGCCGAGACAATAAGGGGGGAAGTTATGCGGTGTAAGGCATTGTCCCTGCTTGGCATCTTGTAGAGGAATAGTGGAAGGTGTCCCGTGTATACATACGAAAAATCACGTGCGAAAATTGAAAATTGTGCAAATTAGGGACCTTGCAATTGCACAACGTACCGGTATGTTGTCGGGACTGGCAAATGCAAAATGTTGCAATGTACCCATACGTCGATGGGATGTCTCGGGTTAAACCTCTAGGGTTGTATTTATCTCCCCACTCAGTTTCCAAATACTCATTACAGCTCAGCTAAATTCATTTAATTTTGAGGAGTGAAGGGATTAGGTCCATAATTTCAACCTATCCCCCAGGGTTATTAAACCTCTAGGGTTATATTTCATCCCCACACTCAATTTCCAAAACATTTATTTTCCCTGAACTCGGTATGTACTTATTTCCACATCATCCACTGCAACCGAACGTGGTAGTAAATTATACCCAACGAATGCAACCTTAAACACATTCAGCACTTTGGCACACATTGGCTTTCCTCACTCGGTCGGGGCACCAGAATGTGAAAAATATTTGGAGGTTCCAGTAAACAAATCTGGGCTCCTCTTTCAGGTCACCACAACGTAAGAAATTTCTAGTATTTCTTAGTAAACAACTCATAGGTTCTTATTCGTCTTAAAATTGTCCTTAAGTAAATTCAAACAAGTCTCATGGAGTTAGGTGAACCGTAACTTAACCTTAACTCACCTACAGTAACTATTTCTCTTTATCTCCTAAGTAATCCCCCCTTGAATTGGCCAATTCTTAAAGGTTACTAGCTAGAGAGTTAGGACAGCAGAAGACGATGAGGCTGCTTTTCTGTAGTTGCTTGGGTTGTCAAGCGTCCTTCAGTGTGTATGTACAGGCTAACTCGATGAGATCTAGGAGCACAGTGAAGATCGACTGCTGGTTCCTTTCTCCCTCATTGGATTCGAAGGTGCCAGCTATTAATAAATTACAGTACTAAATACAGTTAGATTACATCATGATATATACAGGGCGAATCTAACAAAATAATCTTAGTTTTAATTAAACTAAAGTTAAACCAAATATTCCCTTTAACTCTGTGAATATCTTAAATCCACATCTGCTTTACATGAGGACCTTTTCATCCTCGTCACGTCATCTAACACGCAGACGCAGTTTAGGTCCATGGTACTTTCCATATAATTACATGTACAGTATTTACAATATAGTAGTCCACGAGGGTTAGGTGCAGTAGCATTTCATTTCTCAATAATACGAATTATTAAAGAGAACGTAATTTCTGGGTTATAAAAACCTCTCGAACAAGTGACAACAAATTCGAAGTTTTCCTCTGCATCTAATCAGGGATGACTATTATAAAAAGTAGAGAGCGCAACTGCTCTAGGGGATAATATTTCCCACACAAATCTTAAATAACAAAATTGTCACATCTGTCTTTGAGTTAAAGTTTTCCTTTTCAGTTCCTATTATTTTATTTCATCACCCCTCTTTAGCTGAGCAGGGGCATCAACCACAGACAAACAACAGCCCCTGCAGGGCCTCCGTTGTTTCCTTGTGGTAGATAGCTACTCGACAAAGTTGAGGCTCGGTTCCCGATTAGATGCCATATTTGCATCTCTCCACGCAGTTAACTGGGACACCTTGGTAGTCTCCACATCACCCAGTTATTACCTCGCCCGGACAGAGTCCGGTGAGGTATTGTTTTTGGTCGAGTTTCTTCGTTTCTTTGTTTGTTTGCAACGTTTCGGAAAAAAGTCTGAAAAAATTTACATGAAAATTTCAGGATAAGTGGGACCTCATCCGAAAAGAAAGTGATTAAATTTTGGAGGCAATAGAGTGACTCTGAAAGGTCAAAATCAAGATCACGGATTTTCAGAGGGATATAACTTGAAACCGGTTGAAGACTGAGATAACCTTTTTCAACATAAAGGTACTCCCATCTGGGCTTTCCTTTGGCACCAAGGTCTTTGACCTTGATTAACGTTGGAAGGTCAAACTCAAGGTCTATAACTCAAAACTGGTTGCAGATTGATAGTTACTATTATCAACATATAGGGGATCCCAGATGGGCTTTTAATTGGCACCATGACCTTTGACCTACAATGACCTTGATCAGTCAAATTCAAGGTCATGATTATTCAGGGGGCTACATCTCGAAACTGAGTGAAGATTGAGAGTTATTGGGTTTTTACTTGGCACCATGACCTTTTACCTTAAGTTTCCTTGAAAGGTTAAACTCAAAGTCACGGATATTCAGGGGACTATAACTCGAAACTGGTTGAAGATAAAGATATCTACTGTTGTCAAGATGTAGGAAGTCTCATTCGGGCTTTCACTTGGCATCATGATCTCTGACCTTGAGTGACCTTGAAAAGTCAAACTCAAGAGCACGGATGTTCAGAGGTTTATAACTTGAAAACAGTGGAAAATAAAATAACTGCTTTTGGGCGAGGTTTGTTGTGTTTGGCGGCACCATTTGTTTGGTTATAATTTTGCCACCCAGTGACAAAAAACTGTTTCCTTGATTACAGGAAACCATCAGGAATTTCACTTAAATTATAGCCTCCTGAAATGGAAATAACAGGCATAAACAGTGACAGGAAGGATGTGAAAAATAGGATGAGAGGAGGGTGGAAACGGAAAAACTAAACTGCCATAGGCAGAGTGCTTGCCACATGGAACCCCCATCTCCCCCCTTCTTCCCCCCTCTTCCTCTTCCCTGATGGATCCGATTGTGTCTGCTTAGTTTTCACCGGCATGTAGACAGTAAAACATTTGCTGGATGGATCCCATTGTGTCTGCTTAGTTTTCACCAGCTTGTGGGCAGTAGACTGCTTGCTGGATTAATCCAATTTCCTGCTTAGTTTCACTTGCTTGTAGGCAGTCATTTGGTGAAATTTTTTCACATTTCAATGCGATGCACAGGATGGGTTTAGGAAGCTAAAAATTGCATTGCCAGGTGTGCCAGAAGTTTCTCTTCAGTTTGACATGAAAAAAAAAGAAAAAAAGAAAAAATGGAACTTGGGCCGGCCACTGGGTCCTGACGATTTCAGGACCCACGGCCTTTGAGGGGCTTCACCCCTCACCCTCCTCAGGGCCTTTAATAGGGTTTTAGGGTTTGTAGATATCTACCCTCTGAATTCTTTTTTCAGGCCGTTTGGCGGAAAACTGTGACATGTAGAAAGCAAACAAACGAACAGACAGACAGACATGGGGAACTGACCAACATGCTTGCCGAATCTTTCGATCCCAGCATGCAAAAATTATAATGGTGAAGGAAGTTATAGAGATCACATCATCATTTTTTTTTTTTTTTTTTTTAATGCAAGGAAGAAGGAACCAAAGGCCAGGAGCCTGCAAGCCGTTCCTTCCAAGAAAACACAAAAACAATACAAAAGGGAGCCAAATTCAAGATCCGTTCATTTTGAGATGCCTGGACACACTGCGTTTGAAAGACTGGAGATCATAGGAAGTAGGAAATACAGACAGAGGGAGACAGTCACAGAGTTGACCCATTGCATAAATGAAGGACTGGGAGTAACGGTTAACTCTTGCATTATAAAGTTGGGCAGAAAAAGGATGAGAGTTTGCTGCTAGACGGGTGCTACACGCCCGTCGTAGAGGTGAAGGGATGCAAGCAGATTGTCCAGAGGAGCAGTGACCATTCAAGTAGCGATAGAAAAGAGATAAAGATGCAAAAGAGTGGATGATGATGGTAGCTACCACATCCGCAGGCTTGAATGATGTGTGAATGAGTGGGTGGCCCATTTTACTTGGCATGGTGATGATGTTTGTCTTATTCCCCTAAGTGCGTGTCCACACGTGTGCTGGAACAAATGCTGGCAACATGTAAGCAATACAATCACGAACAAGCTGCAAACATGCTCGGAACAGCGACATCCAGATCATGTTGGCAACATCATGATGAATTCACAGCTGCCTCTTATGGACACATTTATCACATCACCTCTGCTGCCAGTAGATCAGATGCTGCACTGAACCATGTCTGCATTAATCTGTCCAAATACTGCTGCATACATGTATCCAAACATATTGCCAACTGTGTTATCAACACATGCTCGAGGATACGTCTGGACGCGTACTAAGAGCGCGTCCACGAGTGTGCTGCAACAAATGCTGGCAACATGTATACAACACAAAAGCGAAGAAGCTGCAAGCATACTGGGAACAGCAGTTTCCAGAACATGTTGGTAACATCATGATGAAGCCTCAGCTGCCTCGTATGGACACACTTATCCCATCACCTCTTCTGCCAGCAGGTTTGAAGCTGCACTGTAACATGTTTGCATACATATGTCCAAATACTGCCGCATACATGTACCCAAACATGTTGCCAGCTGTGTTGTCAACACATATTTGAGTACACGGGTGGACGCGCACTAATGCATCTTTAGTTGTTTGTGAATCCTTCCTCACCCAATCTTTAGGTGGGAAATCAGGATAGGACGATGATGATAGTAATGAAACTGTTGGTGACGATGACGCTTAATTGTCATTTTAAAAACCTATTCCTTGCGGCTAATTACTAAATCATACTAGTAGTTTCTCTCTCTCTCTCTCTCAACACATCAAACAGCCTGGATTTCTCTTATCCCTCCTTTTTTATTTTCTTTTGTCTTTAATTTCGTTTCCCCTGATCTTATTTTTTTTTTTCTGATTAACCCGTTTAACCCAGTGAAGCGTTTTATATTTGGTTCTTCCTTTTCCAAGATGATTTTTTTTTTTTCACCCCAGGATAGCCATTTCGATCTTAGAGTGTTGGATAGGGTCTTCATAACCCTTTCACTTCTAGTTTTTTTTTAATGTAAGAAACAAGGAATCGAAGCTGGAGCCTGCAAACTGTTCCTTTCAAGAAAAAAACAAAAACAATACAAAAGAAAGCCAAATTCAAGATCAGTTCATTTCGAGATGCCTGGACACACTGCGTTTGGAAGACTGGACATCATAGGAAGTAGGAAATACAGACAGAGGGAGACAGTTCCAGAGTTGACCTGTTGCATAAATGCAGGACTGGGAGCAACGGTTACTCTTGCATTAGAGAGTTGGACAGAAAAGGGATGAGAGTTTGTTGCTAGACGGGTGCTACGCACCCGTTGTAGAGGTGGAGAGATGCAAGCAGACAGTTCAGAGGAGCAGTGACCATGGAAGTAGCGATTGAAAAGAGATAAAGATGCAACAGTGTGGCGAAGAGACAGGTTGAAGGGAGCCAGTAAGAGGAGCAGAGTTGATAAGATGAAAAGTCTTTGACTCCACCCTATTGAGAAGAGCTGTACGTGGGGAGCCTCCCCACACGTGAGAGTTGTACTATAAAACCTGCGTATAAAGTCAACAACTGTGCAGTGGTAAAGAAGGTATGGAGAACAAGAGATGCAATATGATATTTCCAAGATAAGTCCCAAGTAACCCCAAGCATGTTCAAGGATGATGCAGGATTGAGCTGGATATTATTAAACATTAGTGGGTACTCCTGTGGAAGACTGCATCGGGTTCATAGGTGTAAAAACTGAGTTTTTGATGCATTAACAACAACAAGATTATTTTTACCCTAGTCAGAGATACGAGCCATATCAGACATTAGGTGTGCCATAGCCTCATCCCTTGTTTGTTGAAGTAACTGCTGAGATGGACGCTGCAGGAACCGAATGGAAAGGTGAAGGGTGGAATCATCAGCATACAAGTGGATAGGGTTAGATGTAGTGCTTAGAAGGTCATTGATGAATAAAAGGAAGAGAGTTGGTGACAGAACAGAGCCCTGAGGAACATCACTGTTGATAGATCTAGGAGAAGAATGATGGCCGTCTACAACATCAGCTATAGAACGACCAGAAAGGAAGCTATAGATGAAGGCACAAATAGAAGGACAGAAACCGTAAGAGGGCAGTTTGTAATTAAAGATTTACGACAGGCTCGATCGAAAGCCTTTGAGATGTCAAGTGCAATTGCAAACTTTCTCCAGTATCTCGAAAGGAGAATGACCAGGAGTCTGAAAGGTAGGTGAGAAGATCGCCAGTGGAGTGCCCCTGACGGAACCCATACTGACGATCAGAAAGAACGTTGTGATAGGAAAGATGCTTTAAAATTCTTTTGTTAAGAATTTACTCGAAAACTTTTGAGACACAAGATGTTAAAGCAACTGGACGATAGTTAGAGGGTTGGGAATGGTCATCCTTCTTTGGGACTGGCTAAATGAGAGCAAATTTCCATCAAAAAGGAAAGGTACAAGTTGACAGACAAAGGCAAAAGAGTTTACCTAGGCAGAGTGTAAGCACTGAAGCACAGTTCTTGAGGACAACAGGAGGGACTCCATGAACCCCATATGCCTTGTTAGTATTGGGGCCAGTGATGGCAGAATATACATCAGCTGAAGAAATTTTAATGTCAGCCATGAGGAAGTCAGAGGGGAAAGTAAGGGAGGAACAGCACCGGAATCGTCTAAGGTGCAATTGGAGGAGAAAGTCTGAGTGAAGAGATCTGCTTTATCAGTAGAAGAAACCGCTACAGAGCCATCAGAATAGAAAAGAAGGGGAAAGGATGATGAGGTAAAGTGGTTAGAAAGGTTTTTGGCAAGGTGCCAGAAGGAGCAGGAAGAATTGGAGAGTTAAGAGCATTTAGTACGGATGAAACTTTTTTCAACAGAGCAAAGAACAGTTTTAGCACGATTCTGGGCAGAAACATAAAAAAATGTGATTCAGGGATGGGTTGGCTCTGGTACGTTTTATAGGACCTCTCCTTGTTGCGGACAGCATTAGAACAAGCGTGATTGAACCAAGGCTTTCTTGCATAAGTCAGAGGATAAAAGAAGGGAATGTATGCTTCCATGCCCGACAGAATAACCTCCGTAATGCGCAAGGCACACACAGATGGCTCCCGGCCATTCAGGCAATAATCATTCCATTGAAAATCAAAGAAGTAGTGCCTGAGGGCCTCCCAGTCTGCAGCTCCAAAGTGCCACGGACGACGTTTCTTTGGAGGAACTGCAGGCCGTACTGGAGCAGTAGGACAGGTTAAAGTAATAAGGTTGTGATCGGAGGAGCCCAACGGAGATGAATGATTAACAATGTAAGCGGAAGAATTACTGTAGTTGTAAGGAAGAGATCAAGTATGTTGGAGTTCTCTCCAAGGCAGTCAGGGATATGGGTAGGGTGCTGTACAAGCTGCTCTAGGTTATTAAGGATAGAAAACATATAGGCTTGTTCACCATGTGGATCAGTGAAAGGAGAGGAGAGCCAAAAGTGGTGGTGAACATTGAAATCTCCTAGAATGGAGATTTCAGAGAAAGGAGAAATGGATAGAATGTGTTCCATCGTACAAGATAATCTAAGAATTTTTCATAGTCAGTAGAATTAGGAGATAAATAAACAGCACAGATATATTTAGTCAGAGAATGACAAGAAAGTCGAAGCCAGAGAGTAGAGAATTCAGAAGAATTATCTCAGGAACACGAGAGCAAGATAAATCATTGCGTACATATACACAACAGCCACCCTTGGCTTTGAAATGAATATAGAGAAAGTGGGAGGAAACAGAAAAGGGTTTGTTGTCAGCTGCCTCAGACAGCTGAGTCTCCGTCAAGAAGAGAAGGTGAGGTTTAGATGAGTAGAGGTGGTGTTCGACAGAGAGAAAGTTGGAGGAAAGGCCGCGAATGTTGAAGAAATGAAGAAGAAGTGAGCTAGACAGTGGTTCCAGGCATCTCTCTGACTCGTCACCGGGAGAGGGGCAGATGGTGGGGGAATTTATGGTCCCCCCTCCTGGGGACTCCGAGGCATGATTTATTGACGTCATTTTTCTTTTTAATTCTGAAAACGTGGTGTAGTGTGTACTGTGCATGTAGTTTGGTGTTGACAGTTAGAGAGACTTGTACTGGAGAGCATGCTAGCCTTCTCTCTGTGTTACTGAAACACTGAAATAGTTCAGCAAAGGGGGATGGTCAGGAACTAGTTCTGATGGCTGATGAAACGGGAGTTTCAGCTCTCCCTGTCATCAGCTTTCCATCCACTTTGGGAGTACTGCCCTGCTCGACTGGTGCTATAGTCTACTGGAGAGGGACGCCTTTATATCCAGGCATCGACATTTTTTCCTCTCTCTCTCTCTCTCTCTCTCTCTCTCTCCAGTTACAGCTCTCGGCACCACCTCTGGAAACGTAGTCGACTGCCACCATGTACCACCAGTGACAAAAGGTAAGCTGCAACCTACCCACCAGTTTCAGTGCACTCAGAATGTCGCATCGGTCTTCATGCATAGCTCATCATGTCCGACCATTTTTGTCTATTTTTTTTTTTTTATGTTTTTCTCGTCTCCTGCTTTTCCTGTTTTGCTCCCGTTATTCTTATTTCATTCCATCCTTTATGTTACTTAAGTTTTGTTTTCGCTTGTGTTTTACTTTTTTTATGTTCCAATAGTCATCACTTACAGTAAGTTGGCAATTCTTACTTCCTTGCTGTAGACTATTACTTTGATAGGTAAGAGACTGGATGTTAGTAAATGGCGTTGCTTTCTCATGTTTTATGGCGTCACCACTCCGAAGCAGGTAGCAGCAATTAGACTACTAACACCCAATATGCCTATCACTTTTTTACTGATGTAATGATATCTGCATGGGCAGTTTTATCACTCCTCGTAGGGCCTTGTGTAAGAGCAGTGAACAATGTTTTATTGAAGTTCAAGTACTCACATGTTCCCTGCAACCGATAACACGTGAAACTGTGACACTACAGATCCGACGTTATGCTTCCACCACCAACTCTCATTCTCTCTCTCTTCCATTTACTCCACCACCCCGTTTATTAACATTTCAGCTGGAAGACATTCATTTCCTACTATTTTCTTGCCTCCTTCAGTCAGTGTTATACATCTTCGATGAGACTTTTCAAACTGTAGTGGTTTCAAATATCTTCCCCGCAGTCATTACAATATGAAGGGATTTTCCTGAGCTGACTAAAATTGTCTGGTAACAGCCAGTATAAAATGTGCAGATATGCCATCCTACTTAGGCACTTAAACATTGTCTCATCCACCCCTTTGTTGATCTTCTTTTATCAATGCTTTGTCACAGTCGCTACGATATATACCGCATAAACCAGTACAACATTTTCAAATGGTTTCAGATAATGTCACGGGCTGTTATACAGTACAAACTCTCACATCATATTTTACTTGGCTCTAAATTTCTCGCTCTCGCAATCAGTTTACCTTTCATGATTTCACTGTTAGGCATTTTGAGTTTGTCGACATTCCAGGAAGAATAGCCAACTAGGGACGTTTTGCATGGCAAATTGAGTTTATGCTCAACATATTCATTCGTTCATTTCACACACACACACACACACACACACACACACACACACACACACACACACACACACACACACACACACATCACTACTCTTGTCCTTTGTTTCGGTCAGTTTATCATTAGTAGTGTGTCAATCATCTCCTCAATCTGCTCATTCTTGCTTGGTTACACGCCAGAAATTTGCACCCAACTCTTTCTCTCCACTCCCCCACCCTATCTGTACTTTCCTATCCTAAAACCATTTACTCGTAAACAGTACACATTATAAACATCTTACTCTTAAACCATCTTCACTGAACCAATTTGCACTCAGCTCTGTCCCCTCACCTCCACTACTTCGCCATGCATTGACTTGCCTATACTCAGATATTTTACAGTATATCTGTCTGTTATGCAATCCTTTTTGCCCGGTCAGAAGGGTAGGGACCCGGGGCTTTGGCTACTCATTCACGACATTTAAGGCAAGGGTGACTGACTTGCTTGCCCTGGGTCGTATAACGTGAGTTTTAAATCCCAACCAACCCTAGGATGCAAACCTTTACAGACCTCATTCGGTTGGAGCACCTTAATCCATCAGTTCATCGAACATTAATTGGTTACGTGGCTATCCCTCAACGTAATTAATGGTTCTTGGGTTTCAAGAACACAATTGGCTTTGATATTCAGTGTAGAACATCTGATGGTAGCCTATAATCAAACAATTATAGCATAATTTACATACGCGATTTTCACTCTAGCAATTTACTCACAGCCACTGCCCTGTCACCCTTTTAACTCAAGGTGTCCCATCCACGTGTATACATGTTGCAACGTTTTGTCGCAGTGACTCCTGATGACGTGTTTACACGTTTTGCCATTGTAAGGTCCATCATTTGCAATTGTGGGTGATTTTTGGTGGGCATATGTGGGAGACCTTCCTCTACCCAAAGCCAGGCAGCGACACAGCCTGGACCAGCGTGACCCCCCCCCACACACGCACACCATTTTCTCAGCAACTCACCTGTTAGCAGTGACCTGGCCAGTAAAGACATGTCGCGCCAGTCTCTCCTCCAATGACGAAATTCAAGGCAAAAATGATTCCCAATGTGGAGGAAAAATATTACGCGGCATTAGAGAAGAAATGAGCTGAAACGATGAGGAGGTAACGTCACCTATATTACAGTGTGAAAACCAATATGGTCTTGTACTACATATAAATTCGTACCAAGTAAATAAAAATCTACCTATTCTGAGTGGTTTGGAATAGTTACCCCTGCCATAGAAAACATCTTCTCAGGAGCAGGGCTCGAGAGAAGACAGTACCTGGTGAGGGGAGGGTCACCTGTACAGGGCACTTCTAAGCTCAGGGGAGCACTTTCTCTCTAATTTTCGATGTTTCTCATGAAAAGCGGAGGTTTCAGAAAAAAAAAAAAAATGAAAATCTGCCGGGATTTGGGGGGTCATTGGTGAAAAATCTGCCAGAACATGGCAGGTTAATCCATCTTTCCTTGCCCATACTCACTGCCCCTTTTACACAACCATTCACTGCATAATATGTACGTTCAATTTTACTCCTAAAAATCGTTAATTAACGTCCTTGACATGTTGGCGTCTATTTCAGTTTTTTCCCCTCATCTCCAGATATATTCTGTTTGATAAACACATGAATAATCAACAGCACCACCTTGTTGTTGTGTTTTCCCCGCCCTTCATCTATCTGCACTTTCATCGCTATTCTTTTCATTTTACATACACAGTAAGGGAGGTGCTGGAACATGAGAGGGACGCCTCCGTGCGATAGCACTTATGAAAATAGAATACTCTGCTCAGATTTCTCCCTATCCATCGAATGTTAGATGGCAAACTGGATGAGAAGAGGAGTTTCAGCTTGCGGTCCACCGGGTTTAAGTCCAGTCGAGGCTGGAATAACGGAAACATAGTACTGGGTATCTACCCACCGTCTGGTGAAAATAACTGAATAGTCGAATCATCTGAGACACAGTTATCAGTCCAGTTAATATTTTCAATATTGTGATTTTTAAAAATCTAAATCCTGGTATCTCTTTGTGATTTAATTCAAATTTTGGGAGGCTGTTCGAACTGGAGGGTTTAGATATAGCCATCATTAACCTTTTCACTACTAGCAGTTTCCCTTGCTTGCAAGAAGCAAGGTTGATGTTTAAATAAAACGCCACCGTAAAGAAGGATAGACAGTTTAGTTACGCTTCGATACAGTAGCCTTTAGACAAAAAAAAAAAAAATCGCTGATTATACTTTATATTTAAATCATAAGTCTGTGTAAACTCACTGGAGGGAAAGTAACGTCTTTTTCTCCTTTTCCTGCCAAACATTTTAGTCTGTCTAGTTAATTTATATTTAATTTACGTTTGAACACTTCACTGCTGGTTGTCGCTTGAAGAGGGATGCCTTCATGTGCTGGCATCGACATAACTGGCAACTCCATTACCCAGTTATACGAACGTCCCTCAGTTCCCTCCCTATCGCCGAGGAGGAGGATGGCGAAAAATAGGTGAAGGATAACTTAAACTTGCTGTCCACTGGACTGATCTTTCGGGTGAACCAACAACAACAACAACAACCACAACAAATTGTACTACTAATACAAAAACAACAACATAAACAACTACTACTACTAATACTACTACTACTACCACTACTTCCACTGCTGATGTTTCTGCTGCTGCTGCAAGCATATTATACGATAGCTCAGTTAAGTCGTTTTCTGAATTAGAAAAAAAAAAGTTAGTCTGGCAGTGAAGGGGTAAGTTTGCAACATCAACCCTCTCTTTGCGATAACGTCTTCCTGCCTTAAGACGCCTTTATATTGCATAGGAGAGACTTTTGAAACGGGTGGCTTTATATATGACCTTTATTATACCAAGGAGAACGGAATGTCCTATGTAATTAGAATAAAATTGTCTTATGTGACTTTGATTAGAAAAAAAAGACCTCATCGTGGTGAAAAGATAACAGTATAGGACAAGTACCTCAACTCCCACCATCCAACCATGCCTTTCTGCTCCCTTCAACCTCAGTTTAATATGTTCGTGCTATACTCTGACGATTTTATTCACATTAGGAGAAAATTTCAAAATTGGAGAGGTAAGATACTCATATAGGCTTCCCTAACCCATTTCGTAAAATGACGTCCTTCATTCATTAAGTCTGACTACCGAACAGACCATTTTATGCAGCTGAGGGGAGACTTCTTGCTGTGAAAGAGGTAGGACATGTCCATCCAACTCTTTCCGTCCAGGAGAGTCATCCAAAGTTGAATATACAGTATATGTTTGGTAGTAGCAAGAATGAACTGATAACAGACCCGTACTACTGTTGGCAGGCGCGGCAACATTGCACCTCTTCTTTTGGGCTTTATCCTGCACTTGAAGCCTTATTATATTTTGTCGTTTTAATGCCGGCAGAATTTTCCTCATTAAAATGCATTTCATGAAGTTAATATAATAATTTGCAAAAAAGTTGCTAAGGAAGATTTGTTTCGAAATCTCAAATTCCTAGGAATATGGAGCAAGATGTCCGGGTTGAAAGGATTACCTCTTTCACTCTGAATAGGCTCTCCTAAATTTAAAAAATAATACCCAGAAGTAGAACAGAATAATCTGATAAGGACGTGACCGTACTGAAAACGTTAGCAGTGGAAGAGGCTGCGGTGTTTGTGTCTGTCCGACATAAATCCGAAATATTTTTCATGAATTATTGGCTTCCTGCAAAAAATTTCTGCATCCTGCTGAATGGAATTAATGAAACGAATGCATTTCCCAGATAACCAGCGCCGGGGCCTCTGATGGGCTGCCAGCGTCGATGTTGCCAAATGGGTGGACATGTGGGTATTAAGCCGTTTTTTTTTTTTTTTTTTTTTTTTTTTTTTTTTACGGTATGGCTGTGATTGAAAGCATTAAGAGATAAACTCTAAGATGGTTTGGCCATGTGGAAATGATGGAGAATGAGAGACTGACTAGGAGACTGCATGTACAAAGGAGTACAAAGGAAAGCAAACAGCAACAGACCTTATGGTCCTTTCAAGGTTGTTTCTTACAGAGTAGACTATGACCACGAGATCTAACTCTACATGATGAAGGATAAGGATAGTAAAGCAAGAGTGAGGTGGAGGGGAAAGGGTGAGGGAGAGACCAAGGATGAGAAGGAAGGTGGAGTGGAGAAATACATGAGAGAAATGGTGTCAGTTGGAGAAAGGGGATTCAAATGACAGAGGACAGAGCCACGTGGAGGTGATTTGTTTGTGGCCACCGTTTCCAATATTAAAGCAGCGGGCAATAGATAGATTTTGTACGACTGTAGAAGGTCTAGTGATTGGAAGACATTACCCTTCTTTTACCATGCGGATTTGGCACTTTCAATCTTTCCATCACTCTATCTCTTCTACGGTTTGCTGTCTGATGCTGCATCCTGCAAGGGGCTGGCTTCACAGGAAAAACTTCAAGTTATTTCTTGTTTACCCCTTTCCAACACACACCATTCTCTTTTACACACTCGATATTTCTGACCGCAGCAGGTTATCGTTACGATAAGGCGTGTTGCTACTTCTTCTCCCTCTCCCTTTTGTTGCTGTTAATTCCTCTTCAAAAGAAATATTACTGCTCAGTCTTTTTCAGCCGGTGACTTATTGATTTTTAGTGCTACATTAATATTTTTAGTGCTACATTAATAAGAATTTAATAAGCAAGAACGGGCGCTCAATAAAGAAAGCGTACACGAAGGCAATAATGTGCTTATCTTCCCCTTCACTTGTTCGAAGTACAAGAAAAAAAAAAAGTTTCTGGTGGTAACAAAATCTATATATAGAATAGAGTCGCATTGTTTGTTTGTTTTGTTAGTCTTCAATCACGCCAAAACCAATGGCCAGAGACTCCCAGACCCATATATATTCTGAATCACGGTGACCCGAGAATGGTTTTGTGGGGGGGTAAAAATTCAGATCTAGGTCATTTGAGGTCACAGGTAGAGTGTTCGCCTTTTTGTCCTGGGCAGCGCCAGGTATCCCTGCAGCCCAATTTTTGGCATGGAGACTCAAGTGACTTCCAGTTTGGACGTAAGTTATACAAAGTTGACCTCCGAGGTCATTTGAGGTCGCTGGTCAGAGGTCATTTGAGGTCACCGGTAATACACGCTCGAACGGCTGGACCCAGCAGCATATTTTTTTGGCGTGGAGGCTCACATGACCTCCAGGTCCGACATAGATCATGTGACGTTCACCTCCGAGGTCATTTGATGTCACCGGTCGGAAGACATCTGAGGTCAACGCTAATAGTAAACAAGTGCACATAAATACTGTGCGTTAGTCTGCGAAAGCTAAATCCTGGACCTCTTATAATCCCTCTTCAAAACCATAAGAGGTACAGAGTCTTTCTGGTGTAGAAAGAAAGACTGAACTAGAACAAATAGGATTAGAGTGTTCGACTTTTTGGCCCGGGCAAGGCCGGATACCCCTGCTAGTAGTGTATGAATTGGTCATTGGAATGTTAGGATTAAAGATTTATCATTGTTCCCCCCCCCCTCTCTCTCTCTCGTAACGACCGAGACTGTGCCTTATGAAAGGGAATATGAAATGCTAGGGTCTATAAGAGGCTAGGGTGATGTGCCACGGGAAGAGAATGCCTTTATTGAGCAGGGACGGAAATATTGGAGGTCCTTTTTGTTGAAGCCACCGTTTACAGGCTGTGGTGTCAGGGAGTAGACAGATAAAGTATTTTATGTATGTGTGTATGTAATAAAGTATAATATAATTTTATTCCTGCAATTAACAGAATGCAGCACTCAGGTTAAGAAAGTTTTTTTTTTTCTCTCTCTCTCTCCTTTTAATTATCATCGTTTTTAACCTAAGATTGTTTCATATCCCTCAGAACCCCGAAGGCTGCTAGGTGACAAGTAATGTTTTTTTTTTTTTTTTTTTTTTTTTTTTTTTTGCGATAACCTTATTATCCGTAAATAGACTAGCCTATCTTCGAGCCATGTGGAATATGGGATTAGAAAAACTCGCAATTAATCATTTAAGTACAGTAATACTTCTTTTTCCTTGCTACCACTTGGCTAATACATCAGTTCAGGATGCCTCTGTTGGTCTGGGGTCAGTGTGTGTTTGTCTATGTCTTGAGATTATGCCTACAAGACAAAAACCAGGACAGCGTTTCAATTTTCAACCTGAGTGTCACTACAAATAAAGTGTCTCATGTGTTCTGACTCTCCAGAACTGTTTCACTGCCACAGTATTCCACATCAATATTGCGATCATTTGTAGCCATGCTCTAAGTGTCCTGTCATTTATATAAGTCACTGGCCACAAAATGTTCTTTCTTTACCTGTGTCGTTAAACGTTAAGTATATGGAAGCAACGTGTGTTTACCCTCTTGTTGCTGTTGTTGTGTCTGGAAAATATATTGAAATAAACCATCATCACTCATATAACTTCCATGTTCAAAACATATAATCTTTCTGGCCAACCTCACCATCAGCAAACGTCCCCATCCATTGCCCCCATACCTCACCCAGCCCCCAAGCCAAAATCAAACTTTTAAGAGAAATAATTCCCCACCTTCCCTGGTACAACTCCTATCAACATAGGGTAGACCTCCTGCCATAGCCACCATCCCCACCGCTCTCCATTCACTCCTTCCATTTTTCTGTTCTTTTATATGGAACTTTCACCTTGAAGTTTTTTCCTTTGCTGATGTCGACTGTCATATACTGCTCATCATTACCCACCACACGGCACCATATTAACCCATTCATTTGCTTCATTTTTTCTTATCTCATTTCTTTTATTTTTCTCTTCTTTTTTTCTTGCCACCCAACTCCTGACAAGCACCTTGACATTCTGCGTACAACACACATCTTCACAACGTATGTGTAACCCAGCATGAGATACTACCCAGTAGCGTATATAGGGGGGAAGCACTAGGCTATGCCCCCCCCCTTTGTTCCAGTAGGCCTACAAATCTGCAGATCTAAATACTTATACAAGACATTTGTCCATATGGCATAGGCCTCCATGAATTGGTTGGTATAGAAACTATAAACTTCCCTTATCAAATGTTATAAAATGGGTGGATTAGCCTTACTTTTTGTACATATGGATACTAAGTTGAACTGTAATGAAAAAATCAGTGAATTCAGCCATAAAAATAGGCTGCTTAATTTCAGATAATCAACTCTCACATGACTCTAGTGAGTAAGCTCTCTCATTCACACACTCTCTCTCTCTCTCTCTCTCTCTCTCTCTCTCTCTCTCTCTCTCTCTCTCAACTTCATTTATGCTAGTTTTAGTTTAATTTGCTTAATGTTTCATATACAGTACTCTCTCTCTCTCTCTCTCTCTCTCTCTGAGTCATTAATGCGAGTTTTTAATTTTTTTAAAGTTTCATATAAAAATGAACATTGCAACTTCCAGGAATAAAGGAATCAACAATTGTATATTATGATCTGGCAGTTTTTTTTTTCTTTTTCATACTGGGCACTGTAGCATTCCCAAATCAAATATTTTTCAAACAGCTCATTTTTGTCATAGCCAAGATACAGTACATGAGCTTCTTTATATTGTTTTGCCACTGAATATCAAATTAGTCAATATATCCCTGCTGAAGCCTCAAAATGCCCATAAAAATGCTTGATTTCCAAAAAATTCCTGAGAGGGCTTACAACGCCCCCCCCCCCAGACCCCACAGCTGTAAAGGCTCCCTTCCCTCTCCCCCCCCCCTTAAAAACAACCTAGATTCACCCCTGTTCCCCCCCCCCCTCTCCATGGACCTATATTCGCCACTGCTACCACCCACCATTATCCAAGACCATCCTGCCACATATCTTCCTCCCCACATATGCTACCTAGTCCTGGACGACGTAAATATGCATTGCACCAATAAAGCTGAAATTTTGCAGACTCCTCGATAGACATGACCTGAGACGACCAGCACTGGTTTGATTCTATGTGATGGACCTAAAGAGAACAAAAAAAAAAAAAAAAAACTGAAAGAACCGAACCTTTATATTTAAAAAATCAACACCGAGATTCTGATTCAGTCGCTCACCATTGCAAGCATGACTTGAATCGATATTCGTTGACCTTACTTGACTTTATGGGCCTGAAATTGCCTGGGAACATTTACATTAATTGAAAGAGACCTGAACTAATCCGCTTGAGTCTCATCATGCGTGAAATGGGCAAGAATGACTGGTATTGATCTCTGTTGACTTCAATGTTTTTTGCTGTAAAGGCCCTGAATGAAGCTAATGGGACCTGACTAGCCTTGAACTGACCTAAGCTAATCAGACTGAGCGTGACTGGATACGAAGACCGTGAATGCACCCTTCGGATCCGACTGGGCGTAACTAGGATCTGAAAGGACATGAATAACCTAATGAGAAATGATCTGGCTAAACTAAATATAACGCAATGGGTTCGACTGGACTGATTATGACGAATATACTGGATGATGGTTACACCGGCATGGTGCAGGTACACCCATAAAAATAGTTATAGGCACCCCTTGCATCGATACCCTTCTGCTATCACCGGCACAGAAGCCGTGTATACGTGATAAGGGTTGGTACACCTGATTCTCCCTCCCTCAAACTCTCTGCCCCTCCCTCCTGCCCAATCTCTCTCTCTCTCTCTCTCTCTCTCTCTCTCTAGATATAATCTAACTCCCCTAGTTTCATGTCGTGTATAAAGAAAAATTCGTAGCAATGAGCATAAGAGATAGTAATCAAGATCTTATCACTGTGCTTGGCATCAGTCGTATCCGAGGTTACCACCATAGGATTTTCGTACTGTACATGTTAAGATACAATGACAACCACCATTAGGATCTTATGAATGGGTTGATGGCAAACTATAGAGGCCTAACTATCCAGTATACAGAACACTCTAAATACAACTCAAGTAAAGTTTATACAGTATGTGTCGTGGTATTGCTATAATATCAACTACATCAACGACGCGTGAATGTAGTAGTGCATGGATTATGAAACTGACAATGATATTTCGCCATTTTGATGAAGATGATAACATCGCGGAGGGGGTGATCGGTAGGCATATTCGTTTATTTTAGGAGAGGCTTTTACCTCAACAGTTCTCTATTTGCATATGTGAGGAATGTGTTGCCTGCTTCATCTTGGATAATCTGAGCATCGAATGAGCAGTGCTCATATTTAAAGTGGCTTGGGGTTCTTTCCTAACACTTCTTAGCGATTTATTCTCAGCATTACACATTAACATCCAAGTTTATAATTTTTATGAAAATTATGATGATACTCAAACTCACTAAGTAATGTAAAATGGAGTGATAATAATATCAAAATAAACTGTTTAGTGCGCGGTGCTATGGAGCTTCCAGTACCATAATGAACACTGACCTAAGGCTCAGTAGATCAGGGATACGAACCAGGCATGTAAACTCAGGAGATAATATGCATACCTCTCGTCCGGTGTCTCAGATTTTGTCACGCTAAAAGAGTGTCGATAATTTTTGTAGTGGG
Organism: Coenobita brevimanus; assembly: GCF_032717465.1. NCBI lineage: Eukaryota > Metazoa > Arthropoda > Malacostraca > Decapoda > Coenobitidae > Coenobita > Coenobita brevimanus. The sequence continues at coordinate 17,919,874 of NC_136969.1, forward strand.
TCGCACTTGTTTATCACATTCGGGCTGACAACAAGCACTTTTTACTCAGCCTATGAATCAAGCAGTTATAAAATTCACACAAAAGGGCACTCCTCTCCAAAGTGTTCCATAAAATAACAAACTTATCAAAAGCTATCAGGAAGATGAAGGGGTTCAGTCCCTACACTGACAGTACACGCCTGCTTAGCCTGAAATATGTTTTCACTTCAAACACAGCTCGAGATACCGAAGTTAAGAACTGCATAACCACAGGGAATATTGTCTCTCACTACGATGTGACTCTTACAGGCGGAGTTCGTTTCCCCTCCTGTATAAACCTGTTCCCCACGCAGCTGCACGACGAGAGATATGAGAAAATATTAATCTGAATGTTGCATGTAGTATTCTAGGGGAAGGTTGAGATTCGACAAAAGTATTTTCCTTTAATGTCCATCGTGCAATTGATAGGTACTAATCTAAGCTTTCTACCATCATACGATAATATTCATCAAAGGAAAGCCTACGAATAGGAACGGAGTTAATGAAGGGAATGTATTTTTCAGATATCTCCAATAGCAAACATACTTGTTTCATGATGCAACACACACACAAACACACAATTCATCATTGTGTTGAATATATGTATATGAAGCGGAAAACGCGTAACTTCTTGATTGCGTTAATGCTATTGTTGCTGTATCAGAACTTTTTACTGAATAGTATTAAGAGAAAATAAAATTATCGTGTAAATGTAGAAATTAAAAAAAATACTCACACATGAGACATAAGAAGCACAGAAACAAAAAAATAAACATTTGGAATGAAGGGAGCTTCAGAATTCTACACCCATTATTACATTCCACACTGCTCTCACAAAACGTTTGTAACAAGTTATGTAGTTATAGGTTTAGTACTCTGAATCTCCTCTCCTCCCAAATGCTCTTTGTTTCTGTGGTTTTTACATCGCTTGGTTGTGTATTATTTTTCAGCCCTGCGTGTTTCCAGTCATGTTATAATGTATTGTCCTATTAATGGAATCAGACTACCAAGTACATATTATTTTCTGTCATATAAACACATCTCTGACTAATCCAGTAGATGCGAACACCCACTTACCAGTTTCCCCCCCGGGATCTGTTCCTGCATTGCTGTATTTCCTTCGTGGACGTATCTTCCCTCATGGACCTATTTTCTTCCATGCACCTACTTTTCCCTTGAGAAACAAGTTTCCCATGAACCTACATCCCTCTGTAGACCTCCTTTCTCCATGTAACCATTATATCCCCATGGACCTATTTTCACCGCTGGCATATTTTCCCACAAGGGCCTATTTTTCCTAATGGGCCTGTTATCACCCCTGAAAGTATTTTCCCTCAATGGACCTGCTTTCCCCATGGATCTATTTTCGTCCATGGACTTATTTTCACCAATGGACCTGTTTTCCCCCATGGACCTCTTTTCTTCCCTGGTTCTATTTTTCTGTGTATAGCCAGACGCCATACTGTGAGTTGTTTTACGAAGAACACTAACTCTCCACCAACCCACTTACTGACACATAGGGAACACATATGGGCTGGTTATATGGTTGCTACCCAGTGTTGTACATGGTTTCCAGGCTTACAGGAAACCATTAGGCTTGTCAATCAATGTAAAGGCACCTGAAAAGGACAGAAGAGTAATAAAAAGTGACAGGAATGATGGGAGAAATAGGAAGAGAAGAGGGTAGACACAGAAAGAGAATGATAACGGTGAAGGAACAAGTAGGCGGCACTACATCAAGTGAATGAATGATGGTCGCCTCCACCTACCACCTATTTTTCTCATGAGTCCTACAGTATTTTCCACCCAGAATCAATCTTTCACCACAGATATATTTTTCCCTCCAGTCGTCTTACGTGACGTGGGGAAACACGAATCCGTGGACTTTTACATATCTGAAAAGACGTCTGAGTGCTATAGGATGTTTTTAAACTACAACTCGCACAGTATACCTCGAATGCCTCTCTCATTATATAAGAAACATCCCTGATTGTTACTAAGCCTTATCGTACGTTAAACGCTCGTGTAAGACTAATCGTTTTGAAATTATGACGGATGAAGAAAGAATGAAAGAAAGAGCAAAAGAGATATTTTTGCAACTTGCGTTAGTGACTCCGATGTAGGGTACCGGAACCTTAAGAATAGCTTTGCTTATACACACTGTAGGTCTTTTAGTCCATATACACAAATGTAGACTTCGCAGGCATATTCATATGCAGGCCGTCACTGGAACCTGTGCCTTCTTTACATACTAAGCGATAGTGTACTTACTGTTTATAACCCGATCTGAAGCTTTTCGTTTTAATGAAATAATATTCTGATATATTCTTACTATTTTAAAACATTAGAATAGCTTATTCAAAGCGAAGGGGGCAAATAAAACACTCATCAGATTTTTCTCACCAAAGGGCCTTAATTATTTAAACTAAATTATCTACATTAGAAGACATAAGAAATACAGATAACAGTGGACATAATGGCTCATAAGTAAGTTATTTTAAACATTATTAAGGTACAACCAATGTGTATGAGAAAACTTTAAAAAATGAGGAGGATGTCTTCAGCTTACCCCATCATCCGTCAAGAATTCTGGCATATATATATATATATATATATATATATATATATATATATATGCGAGGAAGAAGGAACAAAGGCTGAGCTCGCATTAACGTTCCTTCCAAGAAAGAAAGAAAAAAAAAAAAGCCAAATTCAAGATCCATGCATTTCGAGATGCCTGGACACACTGCGTTTGAAAGACTGGAGATCATAGGAAGTAGGAAATACAGACAGAGGGAGACAGTCTCGGAGTTGACATGTCGCATAAATGAAGGAATAAGAGTAACGGTTAACTCTTGCATTAGAGAGTTGGACAGCAAAGGGATGAGAGTTTGTTGCTAGACGGGTGCTACCGCCCGTCGTAGCGGTGGAGGGATGCAGGCAGACAGTTCAGAGGAGCAGTGACCATTGAAGTAGCGATAGAAAAGAGGTAAAGAGGCAACAGTGCGGGGAAGAGACAAAGGTTGAAGGGAGCCAGTAAGAGGAGGAGAGTTGATGAGACGAATAGCCTTTGACTCCACCCTATTGAGAAGAGCTGTATGTGGGGAGCCTCCCTACACATGAGAGTTGTACTCTAAACAGGGGCGAATAAAACCCGTGTATAAAGTCAACAACTGTGCAGGAGTAAAGAAGCCACGGAGTCGGCTTCGCTCACCCAATATCTTGGAAGCAGATTTTACAAAAGATGTAATATGATCTTTTTAAGATAAGTCCCGAGTGAATGAAACCCGAAGCATGTTCAAAGATCATGCAGCATTGAGCTGGATACTGTTAAACATTAGTGGGTACTCCTGTAGAAGATTTTGACGGGTTGATAGGTGTAAAAACTGATTCTTTGATGCATTAAAAACAACAAGATTATTTTTACCCTAGTCAGAGATACGAACCAAGTCAGACATTAGATGTGCCATAGCCTCATCCCTTGTTTAGTGAAGTAACTGCTGAGATGGACGTTGGGGGAACCAAATGGAAAGGTGAAGGGTGGAATCATCAGCGTACGAGTGGATAGGTACAGCTTAGAAGATCATTGATGAATAAAAGGAAGAGAGGTGGTGATAGGACAGAGTCCTGAGGAACACCATTGTTAACAGATCTAGGAGAAGAACGATGGCCGTCTACAACAGCAGCTATAGAATGACCGGAAAGGAAGCTATAGATGAAGGCACAGATAGAAGGATAGAAACCGTAGGAGGGCAGTTTGGAGACTAAAGATTTATGCCAGACTCGATCGAAAGCCTTTGAGATGTCAAGTGTAATGGCAAATTTTTCGCCAAAGTCCCGAAAGGAGGATGACCAGGAATCTGAAAGGTAGGTGTGAAGATGGCCAGTGGAGCATCCCTGACGGAACCCATAATGACGATCAGAAAGAAGGTTGTGATAGGAAAGATGCTTTAAAATTTTCCTGTTAAGAATGGACTCAAAAACTTTTGAAATACAGGTTGTTAAAGCAATTGGACGATAGTTAGAGAGTTGGGAACGGTCAACCTTCTTTGGAACAAGCTGAATGAGAAGAAACTTCCAGCAAGAAGGAAAGGTACAAGTTGAAAGACAAGGGCGAAAGAGTTTACCTAGGCAGGGTGTAAGCACAGAAACACAGTTCTTGAGGACAACAGGAGGGACCCCATCAGGCCCATACACCTTGTTAATATTGAAGCCAGTGATGGCAGAAAATACATCAGCTGAAGAAATTTTAATGTCAGCCATGAGGAAGTCAGAGAGGGGAAGTGAGGGAGGAACAACACCGGAATCATCTAAGGTGGAACTGGAGGAGAAAGTCTGAGCAAATAGATCTGCTAGAAGAAACAGCTACAGAGCCATCAGAGTAGAAAAGAGGAGGGAAGGATAACAAGGTAAAGTTATTAGAAAGGCTTCTGGCAAGGTACCAGAAGGAGCGGGAACAATTCGAGTTGGAGAGTTGACAGCATTAAAAATGGATGAAATTATTATTATTATTATTTTTTTTTAGCGAAGAACAATCTTAGTACGATTCCGGGCAGAAACATAAAAAGATGTGATTCAGGGGTGGGTTGGCTCCGGTACCTTTATAGGCCCTCTTCTTGTAGCAGACAACATTAGAACAAGCGTGATTAAACTAAGGCTTTCTTGCATTAGTCAGAGGATAAGAGAAAGAAATGTATGCTTCCAGGCCCGATAGAATGACCTCCATAATGTGCAAGGCACACTCAGATGGCTCCCGGCCATGGAAGCAATAATCATACTAGGGAAAATCAAAGAAGTACTGCCTCAGGGTCTCCCAATCCGCAGCTCCAAAGTGCCACAGACAACGTTTTTTTGGAGAATCCACAGGCCATACCGGAGCAATAGGACATGTTAAAGTAATAAGGTTGTGATCAGAGGAGCTCAACAGAGAGAAAAGATTAACAGTGTTGAAGAATTAGTTGTACGGAAGAGGTCAAGTATGTTGGAGCTCTCTCCAAGGCGGTCAGAGATAAGGGTAGGGTGCTGTACAAACTGCTCTAGGTCATTAAGGATAAAAAAGATGAAGGCTTGTTTACCAGGTGGATCAGTGAAAGGAGAGGAGAGCCAATGGTGGTGGTGAACATTGAAATCTCCTAGAATGGAGATTTCAGAGAAAGGAGAAATGGATAGAATGTGTTTCATCATAGAAATAAGATAGTCGAAGAATTTTTGATGGTCAGTAGAATTAGGAGATAAGTAAACAGCGCAGATATATTTAGTCAGAGAATGACAGGAGAGCCGAAGCCAAAAAGTAGAGAATTCAGAAGAATCAAGTTCAGGAACACGAGAGCAGGATAGGTCATTGCATACATATACGCAACATCCACCTTTGGCTTTGAAATGAGTATAGAGAAAGTAGGAGGATAGAGAGAAAGGTTTGCTGTCATTTGCCTCAGACAGCTGAGTTTCAGTAAGGAAGAGGTGAGGATTAGAGGAGAGGTGGTGTTCAACGGACAGAAAGTTACAGGATAGGCCGTGAATGTTGCAGAAATAAAGAAGTGAGTCAGGCAGTGGATCCAGGCAGCTGAAAGAGTCGTCACCGGGAGAGGGGCGGATGGTGGGGGCATATATATATATATATATATATATATATATATATATATATATATATATATATATATCTGTCTATCTATCTATCTATATGCATATCTATCTATCTATCTGTTTATCTATCTATCTATCTATCTATCTATCTATATAATGTCAAAATGTGTACTGTAAGTGCGTGTCTCTGCATTGTTTCTTTATTTTGACGAAAGCAGTAAAGAATATTGACGTACACTCATTTTTTTTTTTTTAATCGAGGCGAAGATGCACTGACTGGTTAGTAATGATTAGGTGATTAACTTCTTAATCTCTTTACTGATTAGCATTATTAACTAACAACATACATCTGAGGGGGAAATTTGGGTTAGTAAATGTTATTTCGCTATGTTGCATTCAACCAGTCATCACCAACCTGTCAAGTGCATCATTGCCTCGATTTAAAAAAAAAAAAAAAGGTTTCAGTTTGCTTTAGATTGGCTTAAGAAGTCCAAGAAGTGTCAGATAAATTCCAAAGAATATTTTTGGGTATCACGCTTGACGCAAAGGCGGGAAATAATCCCAAATCATGACACTCGAAAATATGCGAAAATAATTTGACTTCTGAGGCACAGTTGGCCAATGTGGGTTCAATAATGATAAGGAAAGGAAAACTAAGATATTGGTATTCTCCAGTTTATTCTGATGGAAACTCTTTTATTTAACCCTGCAAAATTTTTGCCGGCAAACACTGATATATAACAGAGACAAGCTGTGTATGTGTCTGTCTGTCTGTCTGTATTTTCGTTTCTTTACGGGATGCGTAATATATATCGACCTAATTCTCTCTGTTTTAGGTCGGGGAGAGTCCAGGGAATGTCAGAAAAATATAAAACAAAAATCTGGGCGACTGCGCGAGACGCAATGACAAGAATCTGTCGGAAATTCCAATATAATAAAAAATGCAAAAACAATTTATTTCGGCTTTTTGGTTAGAATTTGATGTTGTCGTCTCAATAATGGTATGGCAAAAAGATAACGATATTTGCAAACATTTTCTGATGAAAAGACTGTTCCATAGCACTGCAAATTTTTGCAAGCAAGCGCTATAGTCGCTGTGAACGACTTTGAGGTTGTCATTATCGTACCCTGGCAACTTACCATTCAAAAGTACGTCCTATTTCGTTTCATATTATACACGAATCATGTGCGTCTCATATTTTACAGGAAATCAGATGCACTTTTGATTGGTGGGTTGCTAGGGCACGATAATATCAACCTTAGTCGCACGCCGTGACTTATATATATATATATATATATATATATATATATATATATATATATATATATATATATATATATATATATATATATATGAAGTTTAAAAAACACCAGAAGAAACCTGATAATATTTATAGGAAAGGTAAAAGAGCAAAATCGATATGCCATATTAACGCACCAGTATGCAGCTGTAAATATATATATATATATATATATATATATATATATATATATATATATATATATATATATATATATATATATATATTCAACCACGCATGATGTAGGCAATTTATTCAGTTTTTCCCGTACGTCATTGCTCTATAATCTTACTGTTCGCAACTTTTAGTTCTCAGGATGTATTCTAGCAATTCTCCTAGATCAGTTTTCGATACTTTCTACACATGCATTTTGGTAGTTACAGGATATGAAGATGACATAATGACACCGTATTCTCAACCATGAAAAAATACTCAGTGGTTCAGACCTTTCTTGTTTAGTGTTTTTAACTTAACAGACAGGCAAATATCCTCCTTTTACTCAACTTCCTTTCTTCTTCCGAGCTTTAACATTCGTCATCTTCCTCCCTCTCTCTCTCTCTCTCTCTCTCTCCTCCTGTCCAATTACCCCTTATTATTGTTTTATCCTTCTGTCATCGTTTGACAGTCATCATCATCATCATCATCATCAACTTCCTCATTGTTTTCTTCTCCTTCCACTCCACGTCCTTGTCGTCGTCCTCGTCGTCCTTCTTCTCCTCCTCCTGTTCGTCAAACCGTCGCCTAATCTAAATCAAATATCTGGTCAGTAGCTCTCTCTCTCTCTCTCTCTCTCTCTCTCTCTCTCTCACACACACACACACACACACACACACACACACACACAGCATCTGATATCGTCTTCAAAGATCCACACAATCACCCTTGGGAAATCCACAGGACATTCAAAGTCACAGGCAGAGAGAGAGAGAGAGAGAGAGAGAGAGAGAGAGAGATGCCACTGAGGGTCCCAACGAATGCATACTCTTATTGGTCTCTACCTATTACATAGAAGGAGACTACTGTTCATGCTGGTATTATTATTATTCTGGTCTCAGAGTCCTGCGACGATTCCAGGAGAACCAAAGGCTGCGGAAGGAATCTGAAGGGTGTGTGTCCTGGCATGGGCCATTGATGATAGGAAAAAAAATCAAATCCTTTACCTGCAGTGGTAGAAAGTCATATAAAAATTATATGTGGACGAGATAAGGTGGTCATGTCTACTGGAGATTTCAACGGGACCAGAACAGATAATCTGAATATGAAACTTGGTGGATCGATTCCTAAGAGTTCTATCTATCTATCTATTACCAGACGCCTTAATCCCATACGGGGTGGCCACAAACAAATCACCTCCACGTCGCCCTGTCTCCAGCCATTTCATTCTTCTGCTCCCAACTCAAACCCCCCTCTCTCATATACTTCTCCACTCCATCCCTCCATCTCATCCTTGGCCTCCCCCTCCCTCTCTCCCCCTCCACCTCACTCACATACACTCCCCTCATCAGTCTCCCACTCTCCATCTAAGAGCTGATTTTGTTTAATTTTAAAAATTCCAAATCTCCTCAATGGGGTCACGGTCATTGTAAGAAACATTAGGTGAATACTATACCGGTCGCGTTACCCTGATTCTCTTGTGTCCCGCCCCCTTCTGATGCCCCGCCCACTTCCAGCTCTACTCGTTGCTGATTGGCTGAGATAATTATTCTTCTTACTGATAGAATAATGAGCCTTATCACGAAATATTATCGTATTATTTACTTTTACTTTGAATTCATTTCTGAATGACAAAGGAAACACTAAAATTTGCTAACTGAATCAAAATCAGTTTGAAAAGAACCAACCTGCCTCCTCCCGCGACTGCAGCTGAGTTTTGCCGCCGAGAAAGTTCGGAGCTTGGCAATAACACATCGCAGCTGTGCCGCTATTACTGTTAAACATATTAAGTCAACTATTTGTCATGGCTGGTAAGTTACCACAGTATCATAACCATATTGTAATTTTCCCTATTTATTTCCTTAATATCAGAGGTTTGAATATAGAAGTAGGAAAACGAAATGTCACTGGATTCGCTTCGAAATTAGAAATCTCATTCTATACACGTGAAGTCAGTGAAATCTTATAGAGGGAAAAGGGTTTTGTGTGTGTGTGTGTGTGTGTGTGTGTGTGTGTGTGTGTGTGTGTGTGTGTGTGGATACCATATTTAAGGAAAAATGTTAAAACACTAAGTTCTTTGTAGAATATGTACCTTTTTATTTTCATAGAGGAACTTTCGTTACTTTACAAACCTTTCAGGCCGATGACGTTCCTTGGTACTTTTTTCCAACATCCTTTACTACAAAACATTTCCTAGTTAAATGAAAAAGGTATCGTTGCAGTTAAGGGGTTAAGTACAAGTTTTGTTGCTTCGATTAGCGAGAGCGTCTGACATGTTTACCCAACAGTGGCACGGCAAAGACTGGCTCAGAACTCATACTCGGGGCCGACGGGTGAGTGGGCGTGGCCAAGGGGGCGGGGCACAAGAGAAACTGTCCAACGCGACTGGTATAGCGACTGTCCACAGGACTGTCACAGAGTTCTAAGTAGTAGTAGTAGTAGTGGTGGTGGTGGTAGTGGTAGCAGTAGTAGGGTAGTAGTAGTAGTAGTTGTAGTATTAGTAGTCGTAGTAATTTTACTTCCAGTAACACTGGTACTTAATGTGCCAGCATTGAGGGATTATTCCACTGCTTTGGATTATTTTTATTTTTATTATTATTATTATTTTTTTTTGTTATCCTGTTCCTCTCTGCCACTTGTTTCACTGCTTTCTCTTTTCAATAATTTGTTTACATAATAATATATTTTCTGAATTTTCCGATATTCTTATTCCACACAAGCAAAATCACATCGACACACATGTATTTGATCCTTTTAGCCTAATGCTTTCCTGCAGTCTCCTTAAGAATCACGATTGGGTGTGTAATTCATATAACTAGGAACTTTATTATAGGGACTTGGGCTGCTGACTGTGAGAGATTGATGTGGCCACTCTGGTCCTGACACCAGATTATCCTTTCCGGTGGAGGATACAGGGTTTGTTTTAATGCTTCAAGTTGGATAGCGTCAATGTCTTTGTTTTATCGTTATCATCACGCAGTTCTATACATTTAGAAAAAGGCTTTTAAAGTAGGGGAGGTACGTACAACATTCATTAACCCTTTCACTACCTTATTGTTTTTCTAAAATTTTAAGAGTAATTGTCAAGTAACAGCAAGGACACTACATTAATTTCGTCCCTTAGGTGAAAGTGTTAACTTATTTTCAACCACAGTCTCACTGACAGCTCAATTAAGTGCAATAAGTGTGCAACAGGCATCAGCTTAAATGACAATATATTAGTTTAAACAAACAAACAAACAAAAAAAGGTATATTGCTGGCTGCTTGGCTGAAACATTATCCAAGAGATACTACTGTCTCTGGCGGCGAACACTTCCACCACTTCCAGGATGTAGCTCTTGATTTAGAATGGTATTCCCATTGATTAAGGAGGCTCTCAGCACCTCATCCTGAACAGTCTTCTTTATTATATGATTCATGGTCATGTAGATTAGTTGGCGACCAAACACACCTCCCATATTAATTTATTGGCCTGCTCCATGCGGCCGTTTTTGTTAGTCGCTTTCTCTTTCATTGTTGTATTCTTGTTTAATTGTGGCAGGCACTTCGAACCTCCAGAATCAACCGATTCCGACCAGTCATTGACACAAGGACCAGCCTATGACCTAGTTGTGTCTGCAAGGTTTTGGCTGCTAGGTAACTGCTCCTTACCTAGCAACCTCCGAAAACCCCCCTTTTTCTTACTTTTCACATTCTGAGCTTTGGAAGTGTTATTAAGGGGTGTAGAAAGTTCTGACTTCTTTCGGCGTAATCATGAGGTCATTCCCTTTCAGAAGTGTGCCATCCAATTTCCCCCTCTCTCGTCAAGTTTTCGAGTGGCAACCCTGCGATGATTGGCCTCAGAGTTCCTAGCAACCGATATCGGTTTTCAAAAACTCCCTCCTAGTTCCCCAGCAGCTTGGTGGAACAGATTGAAAGTTTGCATGCTTATAGACGTTAACTAGTACTACAACTTTCTACGAACACCTATGTGCTATATTGGCCAGGTCAGGGATCAAACGTCATCAAATGCAAAAATGGTGAAAATTGCTAAAAACACGACTATGCTTGCACGAAATGCTAAGGCTCCAAAGATAATTAAGCCACGGCCATGATTCTTGGGTGGAATGTTGCGCTGAAGTATCTCCATATAGACATGTCTTTTAATGTCGAAACTCACTTTCGTCCGCAAACAAAGCTTGGTACACTTAGAGCTGGCTATCGTCTCCTACCGGCTTGTTTCTTTGCTGTTGAGTTAATATATTGTTGTAGATTACTTACGCAATGCATGTCGATATTAAAACTACCTATGTAACGGCGTAATGTGCAAAACAAATCAGTGAGAAAAAAATGTGCTGAGCAGCCTCCAAAGCTAACGAAAATACAGCTCATGTATCCATCACCACAGGAGCGATAGTTGTCCCATGAAGCTATTTTCTGTTCCTGGGTAATCAACGACTTTGTTTCTTGTCATTTTCCTTGTGATTATTTTGGCATGCAGCAATGTTATATGAAATTAACTCATGAAAAGTGTGATAAACATAGGTCTGAATTACTGTTATGTTAGTTAAATTAGGTTGGTTAAGTTTGGCCTGGGTTGTAGTTGTCAGCCTTAAGTAACCCTGGTCTGTCTGGCCAAACGAACTCATGAACCGCAGGCAAGCAACCTCCCCTGCAGATATGTTCCGGGCAGTGAACCATTGTTCCTCAGCGGTGGAATGTGCCAAGCCTTAACGAGGCACCGGGGAAGAGTGCTGAGGTTTGATTCTCGGATGTATGCCGTATTTGCGTCTCTCCACCCATTTAACAGGGACAACATAGTAAGCCTTACTGAAGCAAACAGTTCAGAATTACCTTGATCGACTTTTAATTGGGCTCAAACATAATACTGTCTTTACTAAATAAATGCAAGGAAGAACGAACTAAAGGCTGGAAGCGTTCCCTTCAAGAAAAATAACAGTGAGAAACATTTAAGATCCATTAATTTCGAGATGCCTGGAAAAAATGCATTTAAAGATTGGAGATCGTGGGCACAGGGAAACAGTGACAGAGGGAGCTGATCTGTTGCATACATGAAGGACTGGTGGCATCGGACAACTCCTGCAGTAGAGATTTGGAAAGATAATGAATGAAAGTTTGTTCCCAGACGGGTGCTTCACAACTTTTGAAAAGGATGAAGGATTCAAGCAGACAATTCAAAAGACCAGTGACCACTGAAGTGGGTTGAGAAAGCACATAAAGATGTAACACTGCAGCGAAAAGACAGTGGCTGAAGGGAGCCAGTAAGAGAGGAGAGTTAATTAGACGAAAAGCTTTTGTCTCCACCGTGTTGGGAAGAGCTATTGTACGGAGCTCCCCCACACACAATAAGCCAAGTTGTGTGGAGGCAAAGATAGTAAAGAAAGCACGAATTCGGATTAGCAAACATGATTCATTGGAAGCAGATTTTGCAGGAGATGAAAACTACAGAATGAAACTCCAGCTACGGTATGTTCAAAGATGTTGCATAGTTGAGCTGGAAATAATTTAATATTACAGGATAATCTTGGGGCTGTACTACTCAATTATACTCAAGTCTGCTCAGTTCTTACTCCATGTGGTGTGTATGTACAGTCTGGCTAGAATTTCCAAGTCTTTCTCTTCTTTAACTTCTGTTACGTAAAAAGTTACTCGATTTTCAGACTATCATAAAGTTATCCTTTTTCACCCGCATGAAGTTCGTTGGGAAATTTAATGCAATTATTTCTTGTTTTCCACTGCTAGTTTAGCCACTTTAAGCCCCCAGGTTTCCGCAAAATCAAGGCTCTGTGCTCGTTGTTAGAATTAAGCATGATAGAGGGTAAATGGAACTGAAAACTTGTGTCCCGCTGTTCATTATATTAATAATGATAGTGTGCGCGCATGCACACACACACACACACACACACACACACACACACACACACACACACACACACACACACACACACACACACACACCGCTCGCTGGCTCAATGGTAACGTTCTCGCTCGTCATCTGGTGGGCGGGTTGTTCGCGCCTCGTTCAGGTTGCGAAAAGTTTTACTGACGAAGTGGGTGGTTACTGTCCCCCTTGAGCAAGGGGATGGGTGTGTGCGTGTGTGAAGGTCACAGTCTTGCCCTTAGATCGGACTGTATGAGCTCTCAGCTCCCTTCCGGGAGGGTAAAAGCTGACGATCACGACCATCAAGTGATCCTGACCGACCAGGTGAATTACACACACACACACACACACACACACACACACACACACACACACACACACACACACGAGCCCGCGCGCGCAAGGTCCACATGACTTTGAAGTTTTAACTTCAGAATGTGATTCTTGAGCTGACTCTTCGTTTTAAGAAATGTTACATCAACAAGAGTCCAATTCTAGAGTGTTACAAAGATCCAGTTACTAATGGCCTTAAGAGTAAATTATGAGGAATGTAGAACTTGTCAACCGAACAATTATTAAACCGTATACTGTTTAATAATGTCTTTGTTCCACATTTATATAACTCACAATGAAAAACAATTTTTTATTCATATCTACATATACTCCTGTGTGTGTGTGTGTGTGTATATATATATATATATATATATATATATATATATATATATATATATATATATATATATATATATATATATATATATATATATATGGTAAAGTGTGCGTTTTCATTCACTGATGAACAAGGGTTCGCGCCCCGCCAGGGTAATAAACTTTGGGAGCGTTCTTCTGGCCACGTACTGTATTAGCGGACATCAAGGGTGCTGTGGTTGAACCAGTGTCGCGTACTATAAAGTATGCTTGCACCCAGTCGGCTTGCGCGGGCCGATTACACTTGGTTCACAGACTACACACACATCCAAAGCCACTACAACGCTACAATTACACTTACAAGCACTTCTCACCCTACATAGAATCTGTAATAGACAGCCTAAGCCACTTGGTAGAGATACATTGGCTGTTATCATCCCCACTTCGGTCGGGATAGGCCGGTCCTGCAGTGGACACTCAAACGGCTGATAAGATTATATATATATATATATATATATATATATATATATATATATATATATATATATATATATATATCTATATATATATGGGGGGGCGGTGGCTCAATCGGTAGAGAGGTGGCCGGCAGTCCTAACGGACCCAGGTTCGAATCCCGGCTGGGGTAGGGAACAGTTTAAGGATCTGAATTTCATTAAAGCAGACTTCACTGATGTACCAGAAGACCCGCCGACATGTCGTAAAAATACCCCCGCTAATACCAATACACCCGTCCTGCATGAGACAGCCCTAGCATGTATTCAATATGAACGGTGGGTGTTAGCGCCGAAGTGGTGACATGCAGAGGTGTATGGTATGTAGGAGGACTGCTGGGCCTTGATAGCAGGCTGTGAAGCCTATGCCCAGAGTCGGACACATAATATATATATATATATATATATATATATATATATATATATATATATATATATATATATATATATATATATATATATATATATATATATATATATATATGTGTGTGTGTGTGTGTGTGTGTGTGTGTGTTTTAGAACACTGTTATAGGGCTATACATCCAATCTGCATAGCCTACATAGTATTTTCATTATCCACAGGTGAGGATCACTATAAAATTTATATGCATTTATTTGCATCCTTCTACGTAAATAGGCGTACGATATCATATTGCACTTCTGTAGACAGTCATTTAGTTAAATAGAATGTTATCATAATAGCTGTGTAAACATTTGGTGTACTAAGAGGACAGCGAGTGGAAAACCATTTTATGCGTATCTGAGCGATGTAATGATTAATAATATTCATAGATTGATAAGGGCGTTATAGTCGGACAGTTCAGTCTGAACTGTTCAGCTGAGGACAGCACACATCAAATGTTCAGGACTAATTCAGATCAGTCCGTTTACGTCCCACAGCCCGAAGTGAATGAGAGAGAGAGAGAAAGAGAGAGAGAGAGAGAAAGTGGAAGGGGGGAGGGCAACAGAAGGATCAATATTACATTCCTCCCTAGTACGATACTTTTACCCTTGTTAAACCCCCTATCTTCTATCATTGCACATCCCGGAGTACAAGAGGCGAAAAAGGAAAATATGCAGAGCCATAACACTTACTGATTCATATAACATGGCAAGAGATATTGCCAGACAGGAAAAGAGGAAACGTAGAAAAGAGATCATGAGGCAGTTGATGTAAAAATGAGGCGACAACTAATTATTCTTTAACAACAGTGTCAAACTGAATTCTATAAAGTTATATAATATAATGCTATAATATTTACCAACAGCGATCTAGTATATATACTTTATAATATCTGGCTGCTGCTCAAGTAATAAGAACATTTTTGCCCGTAAGGTGATCGGTAATTGTAGCTCCGTAATGGCTAAGAGTTGGACCCATGTTGATTTAACATTTCTGACTCCGAATCTGATCAAGAATCACCTCCCATTGTTAATACAAGTTCTGGGACACCGGTACAAAAGGTAACGGCGCCAACCCACCCCTGAATCATGTCTTTTTCATGTTCCTGCCCGAAGTTATGATAAATTTGTTCTTGCTGTACTAACAGTAGCATCTTCCGCAATAAATGCTCTAAACTCTCCCGCTCTTTTACGTCGTCCTCCTTCCCACTTCTATTCCACTATGTTCAATCTGTAGCTTTTCCTTTTACTGATAAGGCAGAACTATTCCCCCAGATGTTCTTTCTCCTCCAGTTCCACTTTGGTCAATTCTGGTGCTGTTTCTCCACCACCTCTCCCCTCTGACTTCGTGATAACTGACATCAGAATTTCATTAATCTATGTACTTTCTGCCTTCACTGACCTCAGTTCTAATACTTCGTATACACCTGAGAAGGTTCCTCCTCTTGTTCTCAAGAACTGTGCTTCTGTGCTTACATCCTGCCTAAGTAAACTCTTTCGCCTTTGCTGTCTTGCACATTCCTTTCTTGTTGGAAGATCACCTTTATTCAGCCTGTCCCAAAGAAGGGTGACGGTTCTCAACCCTCTCACTACTGGACAATTGCCTTAACATCCTGTATTTCTAAAGCTATGAATCTCTTCTTGACAAAATTTTGCAAATCTCCTCTCCTACCCTAACCTCTTCGATCGTCAGTATGGATTCTGCAAACGACTTTCCACTAGCTATCTTCTGATCCTACTTCAGGTTCCTGGTGATCCTCCAGGATCACTTGCCAAAGCTTTGCCATTGCACTTGATATCTCAAAGGTTTTCGGCCGAGTCTGGCATAAGTCTTTAATCTGAATTATGTTTTCTGAGCCTAACCCTCACATTTTCATGTGAGTTTCTGTTCGCCCTGCCTGCGCCACTCGCTCAATCTGTTCAGCCCCAGCGCTTAGAAAAGCGTCTTTTTATGCGCACGGAAAAAACATGTAGTTCCAGTTTGGAACAACGGATGGACTCAAAGAAAATCCAGCTTTTCGCATGTTATGCAATGTTTCACAAAATGTTCCCAACTGTAATATATACAATTAAATTTAATTCCAATTTTGCCGTATAATTCATCAAACAATCTGAGTAACCTTCATTAGTACCAGTTATCTGATTCATCGGGTATTTTGAATTATGTTCTCTGAACCCAACCCTCAAATATCCACGTGAGCTGTTCTCCCTGTCTGCTCCCCTTCCATGTTCCCAACAGTTTGTTAGATTCACTGAAAAAACATGTAGTTCCTACCTGTACCGACAGAAGGAAACCAGGAAAATTCAATTTTTTGCAGTTTTTCCGTTTCGCAAAATGTTAGCAGCTATAACGTACGCATAAAAAATTCACGTAAAAAGTTACACCTGTTAGAGAAGCCTATAGAGCGGTATATACATCCCACTCAATTTCCAAAGAGGACAAACAGACAGACTGACTGACTGACATTTATTCTCTTGTATATATATATATATATATATATATATATATATATATATATATATATATATATATATATATATATATATATATATATATATATATATTGTTACATAGCCTATGATTTCATCATCCTTTGTGTAATTTTAACGCACAGTTGCTGCATGTTTGATCACGAGCGTGTTCTGCCTCAGTCCCCCCCTTCTACCGTTATAGTAGAGTAAGTCGACATCTCTGTTATACTTTGCGGGATTGTCATCTCTTTGTCCCCATGGCTTCATTTGCGCGTCCTCATTACAAGTTGTATCAAGCTCTCCTGGCCCCTATATAATGAGCTCAGTCTCTGCATCATGGCCACTTAGATCTGCTCCTCATTTTGTTCACATCTCTGTCCTCCCCTGTACAGATATTATTATTGTGAGTGCTCAAGAAGTCTCCAACCATCTAGCAGCTGTGTGTAATTTGAGTATAACTGTTGTTGCATTTTTTCTTGTACTGTATAGCATAAGTTTAATTTGTGGGCCTAGTGAAGTTTTTGTAATTCGTGTGGGGTTCTTTATGTCAGTCATTTTTGATAATAGTTTGTATCTGTAATTATTTATCTGGCATTCACTGAGTATTATCTGGTATCTCATTTTATCAGGGCTGACTTAGATAAAATTTGCTCTTGCTAATTTCGTGTTAATAGAGGCTATTGCAGTTAACCATATATTTAACCTGTTTTTGCCATTACATTATCCTTATGAGCCCTGAATGTTTTGTTGTTAATTTAAGCATTAAACTTTAACTTGTAATTTTACCTAACTCTTTTGTTTTGAACCTGGAACTTTACGGGACAGTAGTGATTTTCAGTATTCTCACTTAAAGTGTACATTATCTTTCTCTGTTCCGTAACATAAATTTGGCGACCTCATATCAGGATATTCAGGATATTATCATAAGGATATTGTTTGATATTTTGTGACTGTGATATATTCATGATGGCTACTATTTCTACACTTGATGAAGCCAAAGATTTTTTGTCAAATGTGCAAACAGTGTGTGATATAGAAAACAGAACAAAGAATGAACTTAAGCTTGTTGCTCAACAATTGGGAATTGCAGTTCACTCTCATCATTCTAAAGATCAAATTGTTGGCATGATTAATAAAAGCTTGTTTAATGTAACTCCTCCAAATGAGCAAACGCAGATTGAATTAGCTAAGTTACAGCTAGCCCTGCAGGAGGCTCGTGTGAAGGAAGCTGAATTTCAAGCACGTGCTAAGGAGGCTGAGTCTCAGGCTAAGGAGGCGGAATCTCAGGTTCGGATTCAGGAGGCACAGATACAGGCTCAGGCACAAATTGAACTTGCCAGGATTCAGGCAGACCATGAGTATCGCATGAAACAAGGTGGAACTGGATCATCTAACTCTGATGATTTTGATGTGGCTAAAAATGTTAAACTTGTCCCTCCTTTTAATGAATCTGATTTAACAAAGTATTTTCAGTTGTTTGAGAGGGTAGCTACAGGTTTTAATTGGCCTAAGGAGTATTGGCCAGTACTCCTTCAAACTGTTCTCACCGGTAAAGCTCAAGTAACTTATGCATCTTTGCCTCAGGATCAATGTGATAATTATGATGTAGTTAAGAGCTTGATTCTCAAGGCCTATGAGCTTGTTCCTGAAGCCTATAGAGTAAAATTTAGGACAACATACAAGCAAGATAAGCAATCCCATGTTGAGTATGCAAAAATCAAAGAAGATCTGTTAGAGCAGTGGTTAAATTCTAAGAATGTGGATTCTGATTTTGACAAATTTAAGCAGATGATTTTGCTGGAGGACTTCAAAAGGTGTATTTATAAAGATGTAAGCCTATATCTCGATGAGAAAAGAATAGATAATTTGTCTGATGCTGCAGTTTTAGCTGATGAGTATGTTCTCACTCACAAGAGATATTCTAGAGAAAAAGGGAAAGCTGAGAGTAAGTACGTTGCCTCTACTCAGAGTACAGGTAACAGGAAAGAGAATAAGGATGATGTTTCTCAGGAAGTAAATACCAGCTTCACCTCTAGATTTCAGAAAGTAAATGTACTTATTGTAGTAAGCTTGGTCATACTACGGAGAGATGTTTCAGGAGACAGCGTGATGTGAACAAAAAGGAGTCTTTAAATATTCAGTCAATTGGTCTAGTGTCCACTCTTGAGAGTTCCCAGAATGCTTTAACTGAGTTAACTGAACCTGCTTTGAGGGGTAACTTAAATTCTCATGATGGAGCTCCTCTTTGAGCAGTAACGTGGGTGACACTCTCAAGAGTTCATGTGCTAATTTCCTGTCTGATGGTTTTGTCAGTCCTCTGGACAGTAATGACAGGAAATCAGTTCAAATATATCGTGATACAGGTGCTTGCCAATCCCTTATGCTGACCAGTGTTCTAGGCTCTAATTTTAATTCCTCTGATGAAACTGTAATCTTACAAGGTGTAGGGAATAATTACTTCTCTGTTCCTCTGTGCAGAGTGAATTTAGAGTCTGGTTTTGTTAATGGTTCTGTTATGGTTGGGTTGGTTGAGACACTCCCAATGTCAGGTGTAACTTTTTTACTTGGAAATGATATTGGTGGAAGTCAAGTGTGTCCAGCTCCTCAGTTGTCTAGTGAGCCAGTGGCTGTGTCCCGGGATTGTGATGTCCCTGATGTGTTCCCTGCATGTGTTGTCACTAGGGCTAAGTCTAAAGTTACTGGTGATTTAGAGGATAATGATGATGATGATGTTATCCCAGCTGACACTTTTCTTGCTAATTTGGACCACTCACCAGATGAGGCAGTACCCCGTAGTGTTGATAATTTGTCTCGTCAAGAGTTGGTTGAGTTGCAGGTTGCTGACCCTGAGTTGAAAGGTCTAGCTAACTCTGCTTGCAGTGAGGAAGAGTCAGCCGGTGCTTCTACTTGTTATTATGTAAAGTCAGGAGTACTTATGAGGAAGTGGAGACCCCCAACAGCATCAGCCGACTGTGAATGGGAGGTTGTACATCAAGTTGTCATCCCTCGTGTTTGTAGGCAGGATATCATTAGAGTGGCTCATGATTCCAGTTTGGCAGGACACCTTGGAGTGAGGAAGACTGTGGCACGCATTTTGAAACACTTCTACTGGCCAGGTATCTTCAGGGATGTTTCCTGGTATTGTAAGTCTTGTCACACTTGTCAAGTTGTGGGGAAGTGTAATCAGACCGAAAAGGTTGCACCTCTAGTTCCCATTCCTCCTTTTGAGGCGCCTTTCACCCGTGTGTTGGTGGATATTGTGGGCCCTCTTCCTAAGACTTCTTCAGGATTTTCTTATGTGTTGACCATGATTGATATGGCTACTCGTTATCCTGAAGCCATTCCACTTAGAAATATCTCAGCAAAGAACGTGGTTAAGGAAATGCTGGGGTTCTTCACAAAGTTTGGTCTGCCTAAGGAGGTACAGTCAGACCGGGGAAGTAATTTCATGTCAAACGTTTTCAAGCAGTCTCTGAAAGAGTTGGGCATCACCCAGATCACGTCTTCAGCTTACCATCCCCAGACCCAAGGAGCGTTGGAGAGATATCATCAAACACTCAAATCGATGCTCAAGAAATACTGTTTGGAACATCAGAAAGACTGGGATAAAGGTCTTCCATTCGTTGTGTTTGCTGCAAGAGAATCTCCAAATGAATCACTGGGCTTCTCACCTTTTGAACTACTGTTTGGCCATGAAGTAAGAGGACCCCTTAAGCTACTCAAGGAATGCTGGCTGTCGGAGGAAGATGACGTCAACCTGCTGGAGTATGTGATGAAGTTCAAAGAACGGCTGTCCACTGCTTTACAGCTGGCGAGAGAGAATTTAGGAGCTGCTCAGGAGAAGATGAAGACTTGGTATGACAAGAAGTCCAGGTTACGCCACTTTCAGCCAGGAGATCAGGTTTTGATTCTGCTACCAGTTCATGGGCAACCTCTTCAAGCCAAGTTTAGTGGCCCTTATTTCGTGGAGAAGAAACTCAGTGATGTCAACTATGTCATCGCCACACCAGATCGTAGAAAGAGCAAGCAACTATGTCACATCAACATGCTAAAGTTATATCACAGGCGGGACGAAAATAATCCAGTCTGCACTGTAGCTGTTCCACCCGAGTCTGCAAGTGAAGCTCTCCCATGCAGTATGAGCCTGAGTGATAGTTTGGGGAAGAATCCTGATATCATGAATGATCTCCAGACTAAGCTTTCTCATCTACCACCCAAGGAAAGGCAGGAGTTTTCGGCATTACTGCAGGAGTACCCGCAGTGTTCCGTGCCACTCCAGGAAGAACCACTGTGTTGATGCATGATGTCGATGTTGGAGACGCAAAGCCAATTAAATTGCCTCCTTACCGTGTGAACCCAGTGAAAGTTCTCTCATCCAGAAGGAGCTTGGCTACCTGTTGGACCACAAGATGATTGAGCCCTGTCAGAGCGAGTGGAGTTCTCCTGTCACTCTAGTCCCTAAGCCAGGTGGGTCACAGAGGCTTTGCATCGACTACAGACGTGTTAATCAGATAACCAAAACAGACACTTACCCTCTCCCTCGTGTGGAAGATTGCATAGACAAGATCGGAAAGGCTAGGTACATAAGTAAGTTTGATTTGTTAAAGGGATACTGGCAAGTACCTATGACTGAACGTGCTAGGGAGATCTCATGTTTTGTAATATTAGGAAAGACCTTTGCATGGTCTGTAATGCCATATACAGATTGTTTTAGAGTAATAAGAAATTTCCTTTGTAAATTTCTTTTTTCTTTGTGGGGAGGTGTTACATAGCCTATGATTTCATCATCCTTTGTGTAATTTTAACGCACAGTTGCTGCATGTTTGATCACGAGCGTGTTCTGCCTCAGTCCCCCCCTTCTACCGTTATAGTAGAGTAAGTCGACATCTCTGTTATACTTTGCGGGATTGTCATCTCTTTGTCCCCATGGCTTCATTTGCGCGTCCTCATTACAAGTTGTATCAAGCTCTCCTGGCCCCTATATAATGAGCTCAGTCTCTGCATCATGGCCACTTAGATCTGCTCCTCATTTTGTTCACATCTCTGTCCTCCCCTGTACAGATATTATTATTGTGAGTGCTCAAGAAGTCTCCAACCATCTAGCAGCTGTGTGTAATTTGAGTATAACTGTTGTTGCATTTTTTTCTTGTACTGTATAGCATAAGTTTAATTTGTAGGCCTAGTGAAGTTTTTGTAATTCGTGTGGGGTTCTTTATGTCAGTCATTTTTGATAATAGTTCGTTCGTTTGTTTTAAGATTTCCTCCACCTATAGTGGAGGCCGGGCATACATTAGCCCGGTATCTGTAATTATTTATCTGGCATTCACTGAGTATTATCTGGTATCTCATTTTATCAGGGCTGACTTAGATAAAATTTGCTCTTGCTAATTTCGTGTTAATAGAGGCTATTGCAGTTAACCATATATTTAACCTGTTTTTGCCATTACATTATCCTTATGAGTCCTGAATGTTTTGTTGTTAATTTAAGCATTAAACTTTAACTTGTAATTTTACCTAACTCTTTTGTTTTGAACCTGGAACTTTACGGGACAGTAGTGATTTTCAGTATTCTCACTTAAAGTGTACATTATCTTTCTCTGTTCCGTAACAATATATATATATATAAACGTACGAGTATGTATGAAATGAATCATACTGTCAGTATGTTTGGGTGTTTGAAGATAAATTTGACTGTGTACAAGAAAGAAAAGTGTGTGTGTGTGTGTGTGTGTGTGTGTGTGTGTGTGTGTGTGTTCTAGAGTATGTTAATGTGAGAGGTTATATGTATACTTCATGACGCTGCAGCCTGTGAAGGGTGGCTTCGACAAAAAGAACCTCCAGTGTTCCCGCCATTGCTCAGCAAAGTCTGTCTCTTCCCATGGCACATCACCCACGCCTCTCGAAAAACCAAACATCTCATCTCCCATTTCATAAGGCACAATCTCGATCATTCAGAGAGAGAGAGAGAGAGAGCACAAACTTAACACTTCTGCCGCCTGCACGGTGGCGAGAATCGCCTGTGTCCGCCTTGGTAATTAAACTGCTTCGGCCTAACATTATCTCCTGTCTGAGAATGGAACCCAAGTTGTATTTTTCCCCATTTATTAAGTTTTCTCTTTTTCTATTGTTTTCCTTGATAACCAATGAATACGACTCCAAAACGAATAAGAGAGAAGGACAGAAGTAACAGGAAGACTATAAGAAAGAAAGAGGAAAAAGGAGGACGAGGAAAAGATTGTGAAAAGTAGAAAGGAGGGATAGAAGAGAGACAGATTATGCCGTGGTTTGTCAGTGTTAGAGCTTATAATGAAAAATCTATTCCTACGTACAGAGGACGTTTGTATGGCAGCCTTAGTTCAAAAAATGATTACGTAAACTGACCACTGCAGGAACACATACCGTTTAAACATGGAAGGCCTACTGAATGTGTGCTTCAGCTGTAACCAGGCCTTCATCTTGTTTGAACTGCTTTATATTGCATCATAGGCATAGGCTAGTGGTGTTCAAACATTTAACCCCCATTATCCTATAGGTTATATATTTTGTCGTGGTAGGTGGTGGCGACCGTCATCCACTCACTTGATTTAGTGCTGCCTACTTCTTCCTTCACCTTTACCATTCTTCTGTGTCAGCCCTTTTCTCTTCCTATTACTTCAATTTTTCCTGTCACTTTTCTTGCCTCTCTGTCCTTCTCAGGTGGTCTTATATTGAATGACAAGCCAAATGGTTTCCTGTAAATCAGGAAACCATTTACAGTGCAGGGTGGTAACCATATAACCACACATATTTTTTCCCTATTGTGTCATCAAGTGGGCTGGTGAAAGGTTAATGTCCCTCCCCGCTAAACAACCAACTCAATGTCAAATGGCCACCCTTTACAGGATTATGGCATCTGGTAATAGACAGATTGGTAGGTAGATAATTTGTAACTACTTGCAACATCAGGACCCCCTGTACATATCATGATATTATATCACACATACTGTAGTACTTTAGGTTGTTTTTCTATGCTTGAACAGTCATGTAGTAGAGGTATAAGTCTTTAAAGGGAGTTAGACTTGGTTGGGGAGGGTATTACATCACTTCCGTCAGTACGTTAATTGCCAGCATCCCCTTGACTGTTTTACTCCGGATATAATAGTTTACTGTGCATGTATTCACTTCCCAAAGCACAGATGAAAAAAAAAAATAAGAACCTTCTATGACGACATTCCCGAGATTAAGGAAGAAGAAAAGACCAGATACACTATACTCATGGGAGACTTCAATGTAAAAGTTGGCAAATTGAAAAATCGAGAAGTGTGTATGGGAAAATTCGTAGTAGGGGAGAGGAATGGCAGAGGTGAAATGGTGGCAGATTTGCATGAAATGTACAGCATAATTATAATGAACACATTCTTCCACAAAAGAACATGGAGAATATGGGCCTGGAAAAGCGCAAAAGGAGAAACAAAGAATGAAATCGACTTTACTGTGAAGATATGAACAACTGGTAACTAATATCACATATATCTGCAAAGTAAATATAGGAAATGACCATATAACGGTGGATTGAAGAGCCAGATTCAGTTTCAGAAGTGAGAGAATGATGCTGAATAAAATACAGTACATTGGTAGGCCTAATGAAAGTAAGTCCCCCCCCCTAAAAAAAAAAATCACTTTCAGTTAGAAATGAAGAAAAGATTTTGGGCCTTAAGTTAAGCTAAGTGTGACATTGATGAACTGAAAGACAGACTAACTAAAGTCTTAAGGGAATCAGTGGAGGTAATACAGTAGGTAAAGCTAATACAACCAAAGTCAAAAAGTATTAAAAAATGACCCTCAAGCACATGCAAGAAAGGTTGAGAAAGAAAAACAAAGGAAGATTAAATAGAAAGAGCTTCATCACCTACAACGAAGCTCTCATCCACTGAATATTCTGTCCTTCGCAGATCTATGTGTTCACCATCTCCAAGATATTGGCAGGGAATTAGTTAGTGACCCACACCATAAACACCTTTCCATTGAGGTCCCCTATCCCCGCTGATCTGTTATTCACCACACTACTGGCCCCCGTCACACAGCAGTACCCCAACAATAGTTAAATACCTTAACACCTTATTTTTTTTTATGTAACTATTCAGCACCACATTATGTTTTAACTTTT
Source organism: Coenobita brevimanus (assembly GCF_032717465.1). Lineage (NCBI taxonomy): Eukaryota > Metazoa > Arthropoda > Malacostraca > Decapoda > Coenobitidae > Coenobita > Coenobita brevimanus. Next base: position 17,944,991 of record NC_136969.1, read on the forward strand.
GAATATATAATTAGCCCAGTTTCAACATACACTTAGTTTTATTCTCAACACATTAGTTAATTTTGCATATCAGAATACATAAATTGCATTTCTGTGCGTATTTTCAGTTTCTGGATGTTTGTTTTTATTAATAAATTATCCATCCATCCATCATCCAATCCTACATTTCCCCATGAGGAGCATAGGAGCCCGGGGCTAGGCAGTTGGTCCTGACATTTAAGATGAGAGTGACCAGCCTCACTCATCCCTGAGTGGCATTACGTGAGCAATAAACCCCAACCACCCCTTGGATATAAACCTTCACCAGCTCAATCCCACTGGAGCGCAATAATTACCCACTAAACCACCAGGTGCCAAAATTTGGTTATATGATAACCACCTAGCGTAGTAAATGGTTTCCTGGTGTACAGGAAACCATTTGGCTTGTCACTCAGTGTAGAGTCACCCACAGGCGGAAGGAAAAGGAAAGAATGAACGAAAGAAAGACAGAAGAGGGAGTGTAAAGTCACCTGTAGGCAGAAGGACAAGGAAAGAATGAAGGATAGAAAGACAGAAGAGGATGGAAGGAAAGAAGGATGGAAGAGAGGAAAGGGCAGACACCCAAGAGCAGCAATACATCGAATGAGTGGATGGTGAGCGCCCCCACCTACCACTAAATAAATAATTATATAATAATAATAATAATAATAATAATAATAATAATTATTATTATTATTATTATTATTATTAATTACTACTACTACTACTACTACTACTACTACGACTACTACTACTACTACTACTACTATCCAGCCCAGCCCCGGAAAGGCTTGCAGACGGGTGTTGTTTTTGCTCGGTTTGTCTGTCTGTCTGTCTGTATGTATGCCAGTCTGTAAAGAAATTTACGGGAAAACTACTGGTGTGATTTTGACAAAAATTTACAGGGATGATGGGCTATGACATTTTGATCACTTGATTAAAATTTGGGCTAAGCTGGCCCAAAGCTCAGGCTGTAGGCCCAAAAAATGTAGGAAGAAAAAAAAGCTTTTTTGCCATAACTCCCTTCATATTCGTGATATCAACATGAAACCAAAACCTAAAGGTGTATCTTTCAAATGTGCATTCTATAACATAACTCACCAAATCAGGTGGGGTCACCCCCAGTTAGTAATAGAGGGGTCAATGTCAGGTGGGTCGGGCCTAAAATTTAAAGTGGGCATAAAATGGTCAATTTTCACCCGATTTACTCTAAATTTGATATGTGACGAATTTGACTAGCTATCCTGTTCTGTTTACATGCCAACACTAAAATGACTGCCGGGGACGGGTTTGTTGTGCCTTGGCACCACTTCTTGTTTATACTACTACTACTACTACAGCCTACTACTACTTCTACTACTACTACTACTACTATTTCTAGTACTACTACTACTACTATTTCTAGTACTACTACTACTACTACTACTATTACTACTACTACTATTACTACTACTACTGTTGTTATTATTATTATTATTATTATTATTATTATTTGCGGTAGGTGGGAACGCCCATCATCCACTCACCTAGTGTAGCGGTACTCTGTTTTACGGTAGCTCCACACTGAGTGGCAAGCAAAATTATTTTCTGTAAACAAGAAAATCATTTTACAACGCTTAAGTGGTAAGTTTATAACCAACCAACACTTGTTCCTTACGTAACAAGGGGGTTGGCTGAGGATTAGAGCCCCTCCCCGGAAAACGATTAAAAACACAAACAAAAAGCCGTGGAACAGACTGACCAACAGGTGACGACTAAAGACCAAACAAAGGACATGGTACGCATTGCAACATGGAATGTAAGGCGTGCGAATGATGAGGTGAAAGACTGTGAGATTGTCCAGGTGCTTCAGGGTGCAAAGTGGACATATGTGGAAAAACTGAGAGTAAAGGGGAGGTGAGAGTGTGAGAAAGTGGGAGTATGGATGGGGTATATATGCGCAGGAGTAGGTGAGAGTGAGAGGGCAAAAGAAGGAGTTTGTATTGTGTGCAGGAGATGCAAGAAGAATATAAGGGAGTATGGATCAGTTGGCTCAAGGATTATGTGGGTGTGAATGAAAGTAAGACTACAAATGTGGGTGACTGTGTGTGTGTATGCTCCAACACAAGATCGTGCAAACAGAGAGAAAGAAGAGTTCTGGGCAAATGTGGAAGTGTGCATTGAAAAGTTTGAATGGAATGAGAGAGTGTTTTTGACTGGAGATATGAATGGAAAAATAGGAAATATGACTGTGGATGGAGTAGTTGGCGAGTGAGGTGTACCTGCGGAAGTGGATGAGAATGGCTGTGCCCTACTGGACATTTGTGCGAGGAGGGGGTTAGTGATAGCTAATTACCTCGTTAGACACAAAATGATCCACAGGTAGATGTGGTGAGTGATGAGTTGGGTGGGTGGGGAACTGAATGAACAGAAGGTAATGATTGATTATGTGTGTGTGGAATCAGGTGTGTAATGGATGCAAGAACATACAGAGGTTGGGGTAGTGGACTATCTGATCACCATGTGGTGGTGGCGAAAGTCAAGGTGCAAATGCAGTTGAGGAATAGGAGGGGAGGACAAGAAGTAGTCCATACAAGGAGGGTAGAGAGGTTGAAAGAGTATGGAAAAAAGGAAGAATATAAGAGAGAAGTGGAGGAGCGATTGGGTAAATATGATCTGGAGCACATGGGGGAGGTGGAAGGAGTGTGCAAAATATTCACAAAAGAAATCTGTGCAGCATGTGAGGTGGTGTGTGGGGTGAAGAGATGACAAAAGAGGGTGCAAGAAATAGCATGGAGGAATGAAGACGTGAGGCAAGCCTTGACGCAAAAGAAGAAAGCATACTGTGAGTGGATGAAGTTCAGAGACGGAAGAGTTATATGTAGAGGGGAAGAGAGAGGTGAAAAGATTAGTAAAAGAGAGTAAGAAGAGAGTGCATGAGGAATTTGGAAGAAATTTGAGTGTTAAGTGGACGGAATGTAAGGAAATGTTCTGGAAAGAGGTAAAGAGAGTAAGATAGGGTGATAAAGATGTTAGCTGGCGAGCGAAAGATAAAAATGGTAGAGTGCTAGATGATAAGGAAGAAAAGTGAGCAGATGGAAAGAACACTTTCAAGAATTGTTAAACATAATGAATGAAAGTGATGCGAGGTTAAGTGGTTGGGAAGTGACTGGGAGAAGGAGAGAGTGGTGAAAAGAGGAAGAAATCATTAGGATGGAAGTAGTGGTAGCAATAATGAAATCAAAATGGGGAAAGCCCTGAGAATTGATGGAGTGTGCGGTGAATGCTGAAGCATGGGGGTGATATAGTAGTAGAATGGATATGGAAGATGTGCAGATTGGCCTAGGAGGAAAGTAAAGTCCCGGAGGATTGGAAGTCAGGTATACTGTAATTATTCACCTTTACAAAGGAAAAGGAAAAAAAAAAAGTATCTGGTAATCACAGGGGCATCTGTCTTCTTAGTATAATAGGAAAAGTGTATAGTAGGATACTTATGGAAAGTGTTAGGGAAAAATCAGAGGAATTAGTTAGTGAAGAACAGGGAGGTTTTAGGAAGGGAAGAGATTGCATAGATCAGATATTCATTCGTAAGTCTTTAGTGAAAAAATTTCAAGAGACGGGAAGGAAGTTGCATGCACCCTTCAGGGATTTGGAGAAAGCATATGACAGGATGGATAGACAAAGAATGTGGAAAATATTTAAAATATATAGAGTAAATGGAAGGTTGTTGAATGCCGTGAAGAGTATGTATGAGGGGGCTACGGCTGCAGAGTGTGTGGATAGTGAACTGAGTGAATTCTTCTATTTGCATGTGGGATTGAAACAGGTAAGTGTTATGGTTGTTTAATCTGTATGTGGATGAGGTTATAAACAGAGATACATGATGGGGCAGTGGATGTTGGAGCGGCTTTAATGAGAGAGGGCAACGTTTGGAAACTCCCAGTACTACTGTTTGCGGATGATACTGTATTGTTAAGTGAAGACGAAGAGGAGCGGCAAAGGCTTGGTGAATGAGTTTGGAAGAGTGTGTAAGAAACGGAATCTAAAGGTGAATGTAGAGAAGAGTAAAGTTATTTTATTCTTGAAAAATGAAGTCACTCGATGTACAGCGATTTGGAGGATGAAATGGAAAATGTAAGTGCATTTAAGTACTTAGATAGTGTGATAAGTAAGGATGGAAGTTTGGATGGTGAAGTGCCTGAATAGGTACAACAAGGAAGAAAAGTTACTGGTTCTTAGAAGGCAGTGATAAGAAACAGGGAAGTGAGCATGGAAGTAAAAAAGTCGCCGCATGACAGTATTGTGATACCAACTCTAACCTAAGGGAGTGACGCTTGGACCTTGTTAGAGGGACACAATTCAGAAGTGAGAGCAGTGGAAATGAGTTATTTGAGAGGAGTATGTGGAGTTACATGGAGAGACAGACTAATAAATAGAGAAGTGATGGGGCATTGTGGTGTGGATGTGGATGTGATAGAAAGCGTTAGGAGAAACGCATTGAGGTGGTTCGGCCATGTGGAGGGGATGGAGAGCGAGAGACTAACGAGAAGAGTGTAAGTGACTAAGATGGGGGGGAGGAGAGGGAGGGAGAAGCCAAGGATGAGATGGAGGGATAGAGTGGAGAGGTATATGAGGGGTGTGTGAGCTGGGAGCAGGGCAGTGAAATGGCAGGGGACCGGGCGACATGGACGCAATTTGTTTGTGGCCACCCCTTACGGGATTATGGCGTCTGGCAATAGATAGACAGATAGAGTATTATTATCATTATTATTATTATCATTATTATTATTATTATTATTATTATTATTATTACTATTATTATTATTATTATTATTATTATTATTATTACTATTATTATTATCATTATTACAGTATTATCACTTCTATTTTATTATCGTAATTATACAAAGCATAAGCACAGATATCTATATACACGTCACCACAAACAGACTGGACACATGTGTTATAATTTGGCATGGTGATTAATACTTACGTATGGCAACATGAGTCCCTTTCAGTTACAATATATTGTAGAATTTTATTAAATGATGGTTAACGAATTTAACCCTCCTCAGGTAGACCTAGTTTCTCTTACAACTTAGATACACCCAGGTCTGTCAGACCCAGCTTAAAAAAAAAAAAATGCTGTAGTGTTACGCATGTTTTTTATGATGAATTCCTGACTATCCTACAAAGTATTAGGTCTTATCAGTTACAAAACTATGTGAAAAAGTTTTAATTCATTGAACTCAACATATTTTTTTTTTAATTATGAAAAAATGACAAACTAAAAGGTTTTCTTTTTTCTTTTTCTTTTCCTTTTTTTTTTCTCAGTCATCATACAGGAAAACAAAGAACCCTATAAGCATAGCACTTGTGTCAAAACTTGAGGGATGGAGGACCTTCATTATGGGCAAAGTGGATCCCACACAATATAAACTCATAGTGAAAAATTCTCCCCCCTCCTCAGATATACGTGGATCTCACAGACCCGACATGCAGTTCTGAGTGATATATTGCAAAAACATAGAGAGACACGAAAGAACCCCCCAACACCCTGCGTGGGCACAAAAAGTTAGGAAGCTATTGAGAAGGACAGGGATCCCACGCATCTGTACGTTACTGAACTCTACCATCGAAAATATTGCCCGAGTCTGTCAGACCTAGGTCTATTTGAGGATGGATAGGGATAAGTGATAGGCTACAGAAAAGATCACTTGGGCTGAAGGGATTATTAGAGATTATATCTTACTTACCTTCTTTGAACGGTATCATTCAAATAATCAAACTATAGTGAAAAAAAAAAAATTAAAAAGCGCCGTCGCACTGAAAGGAGTATGGCCACATAAACTCAGCCATTGTGTTACATCATCATCATGCTGGCCGCAGATACGTGGGATAGGAGAGATCCAGGAATAAAAACAGCATATCATAATCTTAAGAGAATTATCAACGCTGCCCAGTTACAGCACCCTACCCGTATCCCTGACCGCCTTGGAGAGAGCTCTAGCATACTTGACCTCTTCCCTTCAACTAATCCTTCTGCTTACGCTGTTAATCTTTCTTCTCCGTTGGGCTTCTCCAGTCACAACTTTATTACCTTAACCTGTCCTATTGCTCCGTTACGGCCTGCGGACCCTTCAAAGAAACGTTGACTGTGGTACTTTGGAGTTGCGGATTGGGAGGCCCTCAGGGAGTACTTCTTTGACTTTCTCCGGAATGATTATTGCTTCCATGGCCGGGAGCCATCTGAGAGAGCCTTGCGCATTATGGAGGTTATTCTCTCGGGCATGGAAGCATACATTCCTTATCCTTTGACTAATGCAAGAAAGCCTTGGTTTAATCACGCTTGTTCTAATGCTGTCCACAACAAGGAGAAGGCCTATAAAAGGTACCAGAGCCAACCCACCCCTGAATCACATCTTTTTTATGTTTCTGCCCGGAATCGTGCTAAGTATGTTCTTAGCTCTGTTAAAAATAATTTCATCCATACTACATGTTCTCAGCGCTCAAACTTGAATTCTTCCCGCTCCTTCAGGTACCTTGCCAAAAACCTTTCTAACATCTTTACTTCATCATCCTTCTCTCCTCTTTTCTACTCTGATGATTCTGTAGCTAATTCTTTTACTGATAAAGCAGATCTCTTCGCTCAGTCTTTCTCCTCCAACTCCACCTTAGACGATTCCGGTGCTGTTCCTCCATCACTTCCTCTCTCTGACTTCCTCATGGCTGACATTAAAATTTCTTCAGCTGATGTATTTTCTGCCATCATTGTCCTCAATACTAACAAGGCATATGGGCCTGATGGGGTTACTCCTGTTGTCCTCAAGAACTATGCTTCTGTGCTTACACCTTGCCTAGGTAAAGTCTTCCGCCTTTGTCTTTCACCTTGTACCTCTCCTTCTTGCTGGAAGTTTGCTCTCATTTAGCCAGTCCCAAAGAAGGGTGACCATTCCCAACCCTCTAACTATCGTCCAACTGCTTTAACATAGTGTCTCAAAAGTTTTCGAGTCAATTCTTAGTAGAAGAATTTTAAAGCATCTTTCCTATCACAACCTTCTTTCTAATCGTCATTATGGGTTCCGTCAGGGACGCTCCACTGGCGATCTTTTCGCCTACCTTTCAAACTCCTGGTCATCCTCCTTTCGGAACTTTGGTGAAAGCTTTGGCATCGTATTTGATACCTCAAAGGCTTTCGATCGAGCCTGGCATAAATCTTTAATTTCCAAACTGCCTCCTTACTGTTTCTGTCCTTCTATCTGTGCCTTCATCTATAGCTTTCTTTCTGGTCATTCTATTGCCGCTGTTGTAGATGGCCATCGTTCTTCTCCTAGATCTATCAACAGTGGTGTTCCTCAGGGCTCTGTCCTATCACCAACTCTCTTCCATATATTCATCAATGATCTTCTAAGCTATACATCTAACCCTTTCTATTCGTACGCTAATGCTTCCACCCTTCACCTTTCCATTCGGTTCCCTTAACGTCCATCTCATCAGTTACTTCAACAAACAAGGGATGAGGCTATGACACACCTAATGTCTGACTTGGTTCGTATCTCTGACTGGCGGAAAAGTAATCTTGTTGTTTTTAAAGCATCAAAGACTCAGTTTTTCCACCTATCAACCCGACAGAATCTTCCACAGGAGTACCCACTAATGATTAATAATGTCCAGCACAATCCTGCATCATCCTTGAACGTGCTTGGGGTTTCATTCACTGGGGATTTATCTTGGAAAGATCATATTACATCTATTGTAAAATCAGCTTTCAAGAAATTAGGTGTGCTAAGCCGACTCCGTACCTACTTTACCCCTGCTCAGTTGTTGACTTTATACACGGGTTTTATTCGCCCCTGTGTAGAGTACAACTCTCATGTGTGGGGAGGCTCCTCACATACAGCTCTTCTCAATAGTGTGGAGTCAAAGGCTTTTCGTCTCATCAGTTTTCCTTCTCTTACTGGCTCCCTTCAACCTCTATCTCTTCCCCGCACTGTTGCCTCTTTATCTCTCTTCTATCGCTACTTCCATGGTCACTGCCCCTCTGAACTGTCTGCTTGCATCCCTCCATCTCTACGACGGGCGCGTAGCACCCATCTAGCAACAAACGTTCATCCCTTTTCTGTCCAGTTCTCTAATGCAAGAGTTAACCGTTACTCCCAGTCCTTCATTTATGCAACAGGTCAGTTCTGGAATAGTCTCCCTCTGTCTGTATTTCCTTCTTCCTTTGATCTCCAGTCTTTCAAACACAGTGTGTCCAGGCATCTCGAAATGAACAGATCTTGAATTTGGCTTATTTTTGTATTGTTTTCGTTTTTTCTTGGAAGGAATTGTTGCGGGCTCCTAACCTTTGGTTCCTTCTCACTTGTATTAAAAAAAAAAAAAAAAAAAAAAAAAAACTTGGGTCACAAATCCTGTCACTTATTATTCATGGCTTCAGAATCTTTGACCCAAATTAAAGTGACGGTTTTGAACCCGGCCCAAGTTTTAAAATCTGGATTACATCATAATCTCAGATCCCAGATATTCAGAATGAGAGGCTGAGCCACTGTGGTGCTTAATCTAAGGTTAAGTCCATCCGCGGTTTGAACTGCATCGAGGGGTTGGACTGACGGGAAATCAAGGCTGGCAGGTTTCATCATCAGTAAGAGATTATTCTTTCCACACATTCCTACAGACTGAAGTGTTTGGCTAGCATGCGTGATAATGTTTGAAAATTACTTCTCAAACTTTTTGTCCCCTCTACGCTGAGAAAGCTGTGCAAACCAAACCATAGCCCAGGGGTCGGTAATTAGGCGCAAATTCCCCTGTCAGGGGTTATCTGAAGTTTTCTGGGGATATCGAGGCCAACCCGGCTTCCAATA
>NC_136969.1:17958848-17976348 GCF_032717465.1 Coenobita brevimanus
TAAATTATGAGCAAATTATATGACAATATACTATATTAATTATTAGAGCATATTAATTAACAGGGAGAATATTTAACTAAGTTAAAGTACATACTTTAAGAGAATGTTAAAATACTATATATGTTGCAGTGATGAATAATAAAATTATATTAAGATAACACCGGGATGTACAGGAATCACAAAGGTATCGCGAGAATAGGTCCCGAAACTACTAAAATACTAATATTCACATAAATATACCTTATTTGATTGAGCTGTGCAGCTGAAACGTATGGGGCGAGTAGGGTGTGTCTGATTCGCGGCTGCTGACTGACAGCTGATGATTTAAACCTACAGTTCTTCTTACAGTACTTTAGCACATATTTATGTTTTTTTGTGAGTGCTTGCAATATAAGCAGCCAGTTTAAATATGAAATATTTTCCAAAGCTAAAGAGGTAAAAAATAGTTTTGAAAGTGTACAGTTATCAAAGAAAACTAAAGTTGATCATAAAGTTTCATAAAACGGTACCGTTATCAAAGAAAATTAAAGCTAATCATAAAGTTTCTTTAAACGATGAGTGACGTTTAAAGTAAATTATCCGCCCGCGGTGTACACCTACGTCCGCATGTTGCACTGTATCCACGCAGGGTGTACACCTATGTCCGCATGTTGCACTATAATATCCACCCACGGTGTAAACTTACGTCTGCATGTTACATTACGATACATGCCTGCATTTACTTCAGTGACGTCATCGGCGGCCAATCAGCAGCCGCGAATCAAACACACCCTACTTGTCCCATACATCTCAGGTGCACAGGTCAATCAAACAGGCTATAGCTGGGTGTCCACACGTCTTCACATTAACACTGTATAATATAGGTGGAGTGGGCCGTGGCTTGCCCATTTCATTATAGTCCCACTCAAATTTCTCCAGCTTCAGCATCAGGTTGCATTTTCTTCTTGTCTCTTTCACATTTAACAAGCTTCACTGTTTTCCTTGTTCTATGTTGTAATCTATTCTCATGGAGTCCTTTTTTTACCCATAAGTTTAATACAGCAAATGGAAAAAAAATCATTATAAATAAAAATAATAGTAGTAGTAGTAGTAATAATAATAATAATAATAATAATAATAATAATAATAATAATTAATAAAAATAATAATGATAATAATAATAATAATAATTATAATAATAATTATAATAATAATAATAATAAAAATAATAATAATAATCCTACTGTTGTGAATGCTATAAGAGAATATACATATTAAACGAGGGCTCGGAAAAAAAAAAAGTGATGAAGGAATTGAGAAATATGGAATAAAGCACTCTCACATGGAACAGATGTGATGAGAAAGATACTAAAGGAAAACACAGGACAATGAGGAAGGGTTTGAACAGCGTACGAACACGAAGGTAAGAGATCAAAAGGAACATATGGTCGTGAGACAGAAGAAAGAATTCAGAGTACACAGCTAGAGTATAAAGAAACTTACTGTGAGGTACAGGGAAAGAAATTAGGTGGAAGAGATCAAGGATGGCTGTAAAACGAACGGGAATTTGGACCATGATAGTCGTGGAAAGGAGGGTAGCTTCTAGTATATGATAATACACTTATATACTCAAGAAAAAAATAAAAATTAGGATTAAATTAAGTGCGAGCCCATTGCAAAAGCGAAGATTTGACATTGGGACAAGGCCTATGATAACATGGCACTTGATAAATTCTCTACTTGCAACATAAATTATTGGAAAGTAATAAACAATATTTCTGTTATTACTTTAATCCTATCATGCCACTAAGATATTCTAAACTCTGCACAGTTGCATACTTATTTCATTCAGATATGTAACAATACTACCAAGTAACAGAGATGACATCCTCCACTTATATTACTCCCTCCTACTGGGCATAGGACCCCATCTCCATTCCTATGACACAGAGATGAACCAAGGACAGCGAGTGCCTGCAAGGCTGTCTACTCTCTCGACAACATCTTACTTATAAAAAGAATCTGGATTAGTGTTCACATCAGTTAAGGCTGTTAAGCGATTCTGACAGAGACAGACACAAACAACAGTGGGTCAAGTTGCTAAGCGAAGCTTTTGTCCGTACACATTAACAGGTAAAGAGTGATGATGGGGTAGCAAGGGCATAAGAACGAGGAGGAGGAGGATATGCATTACTTTCCTGGTTTCCCTATCACTCTAAGTAGCTGAAAGTTCCCTCAAGATCTTTTGCGTGAACCCACTTACTCTCAGATGACAAGTCCTTAATTTCAAATTTGTTACCTTTACATGATATCACGCGGTGTGGGCCTGTAAATTTGCCATCTAATTTTGAATTACATGTAAATGAACGAGCAAATACTGAGTCCTCAAAGTTAATGCTGATTTGTGATGCGACTTATGCTGACCTTGTATCATATCCTCTTTAGATATGTCCAGGTTAGCTTTTATATACTACTGGTAGTGTATTTTCTGGAAGTCTATCAGTTTCACTTTCACATAATCATCCAAATTACAGAGTGGACAAGGTTTTGATAATAGCATTGAATAGGGCACGTTTTTATCTAAGCCATATAAGACAAAGAATGGAGTTTTGCCAATAGATTTATTAATCTTGCTATTGATGGAGACAACATCTTCGGTTATTCGCTCATCCCAGCAGGTGCCATGAGAACCTAAGCATCTTCAGCACTCCAGCACCATAAGATTTTGCCTTTCGGCAAGGCAATCGGAGGCCGGATGGTTGAGTATTACATTGAATTTAATGACGTTGTACTGCATACAATTCTTAAGAAGACTATTGTTGAACTCTAAGCCATTGTCGATAATGATGGCGTAATGAATGGACAAATAACATAATCAACGAAGGCACTTGCAACACTCCTAGCAGTCTTCTCTTGGGAAGCTACGAGAACACAGTAACGTGAGAGATGATCAACTGTCTCAGACAAATACTCTGCACCAGACTCCATAAGAGGCAAATTAAAAAGGGGCAATAGAAACAGTTCTCATGGAACTGATGGAACTAAATATTGTAGGAATGAGGCAGGTAATCCTGTTGGCCCATTATGACGATTACAGGGAACACAGGAATCACAGTGAATATTGATGCATAGTAGGCCAATAAAATGAAAGACGTGCTTGTCTCAAACACCGATCTTTTCCCGGATGGGATGCATGGGGGACGGTATGGACAATGTGGAGTACCGTAGGTATTAAATCAATGGGAGCAGCAAGTTGATGTACCTCTCTATTAGGTATATTCTTACCAGTAACTGATGTCTTCTTATACAAAATATCATTGTCAAACATGAGACCATCTACTGACTGGCAGAGTAGGTAATGTCGAAGCAACTTTTGACTCCAGAAGTAAATAGCCTTAGACCACAGAGGGTGTGTACGCTCTCAATTGTAAACAACATCTGAAGCTCGAGTGGTGTAAAGAACATCAACATGAATGATATGGTGAGACTGCTGCGGTTACATGACGTGAAAGGGCATCTGCAACCACAATTGATTTACCTGGCACGTACTCAAAGGTTGAGGTCTTACATAATAACCAAACATCAAGCTAGGCGTTCAGTAAGATTTCTTCCTTTAAATAAAACACAGAGAGTTACATGATCTGTTTGGATATGCACTGGATATCCTTAGATTATGACTCTGAAACGTTTGAGAGACTAAACAACCACTAAATAATCTCACTCAGCAATGCTGTACAGTAGGTATGTTCAGAGGCACTGAGGGCACGACAAGCATATGCTACTACAAATTTCCTCCTTGCATGATCAGTTGGCATCAATACCACGCCTACACCTACTCCACATACATCTCTACAAAGAAGAAAAGGTTTCTTATAGAATGTCATGACTGGAGCATTAATAAATGCTGTCTTCAGTGCTTCAAAGGCCTGACACTGGCCATTAGTCTCAAGTAATTTAGTAAGAGAGTCGGCAATCTGTGCACATCCCTAAATAAATCGCTGAGTGTAGCCACACAATTCAAGGAATCTCCTTACATCATCAATACTGATAGGTTCTGGATAGTTAGAAACTGCCTCTGCTATCACATCTGATATAAGAACTTCTTTGTCAACCACGTCCAAAAAATTTAATTCTTTTACATAGAAAGTTCCATTTACTGAACTTCACCTTTAGACCTACTCTTTGGAGGCAATCAAAAACTTGCTGTAGCTTGGCAAAATATTCAGGGATTGATTAACTCACTACATTGATGTCATCTAAACAGGCAAAAAGACAATGGCCACTTATACCACTTGAATACAGAATGGATAAGCCTCATGAATACTGATGGAACATTTCTGAAACCAAAAGGAAGCATTTTAAATGATGGTGACCAGAAAGGGTACTGAATGCATTTATAGGGCGAGACAACTCTTCCATTTCTACTTGCCAGTAGCCACTAAGTAAGTCAAGGGACTTGAAAACATTTTTATTCTCTTCAAGTCATTCCAGTAAATCTGTTAAGACTGGCAATAAGAATCGATCCAGTATAGTGACGGACTTTCCTTTACAGTAGCTAGCTATGGGTCTAAACCCACCTCCTCTCTTGGGTCTAAGAAACACGTACTATTCCACGAACTGAGGGAGTGTTCAGTGATGTGCTGATCGACCATATCCTGTACTGTCTTGTCAGAGTCATAAGCTATGGGGTAAACCATATGCTGGGAGATCAGTTGTCTGAGTACCGGGAATCAATCCAGTGCTTGAAAGGTGAGACCAGCTAAAGGTGTCGTAGCAGAATCCCCAGAGTTTTCACAGGTATCAGAAGGTACCTGGTAAAACCCTATGATCGTGCATTACCTGGGGCCCTTGATGGCCAATCCTTGTGGGAGAAGACGCTCGGGTTCCCATTTTATCCTTGGGCCAATTTCTCTAAGATAATATTCCCCGTGGACCTATTCCTACCACGGACCTATTTTCCCACTATCCACCCACCTACCAATCCTGCTCATCCATGCCAACAATCCGTCGGCCATCCAACCAGCTGTAGCTAATAATGTGGTTATAGAAAAAAACTTCTACAGTATATGCCTACCATCTTTCCGCCATGTTGACTTCAGTATTTCTGATTAACTATAATCTTGGCCATCAGAGGAGACACTTCAGCTTATGTAAACTACACATTTAAAACATATAAACTCGCCGTAAGAAGTTATACCTGTCAAAGCTGTTGAAACAGTTCTATATGGATCCCCGTTGATTTCTATAGAGGACAGACAGACAGGCAGACAAACTCTCTCTCTCTCTCTCTTTACAGAGATATGAAACTCCACAGAAATGCCCCATCGCATTTACCGCGTAAAATAGAATATGGACGTGTGTTAATTAACATTTTTGGTAGCCAGAGGCCGATTATATCCTTTTTTCACATTCTTTAAGTTAACGCATTTTAGGAATGTTGATTGGATAACTGCTGCATTGCAATGCACTGTTTCGGCTAATTTGAGAGTACGAACAGATAAACAGAACGGAATTTCAGTAGTACATACAGTAGCTATAAACCAGGTAAATCATCATCATTCTTAGCAGTTACAGAGAAAGGTATATCCTAGCAAACCTTTATGGATGATGGGTACACCAGGAAATCGCCAATCTTTGTCCCACTTTTAAACTTTGGTGTAACATTGGTAACATTTCGTAGGTAAAGATAACACAAATTATCCTCAGTGACGGAACACAATGCTAACTCATATGTTGAACCATTCACACAACGTGTCTCAGGTAAGGCTAATGCATTCACGCCTTCTTTCACACCTACAGTACAACACGGACAGAAACTTTCATGAATTCGTGTGGCAACATATTGTGCACCATTTTGACACCTTCATCTCATACGCGTGTTGGAAAATGTCATTCAGACTTTTTAAGGTGGTTAAATGAGACGTAAATGAGTCAGCCATTGTGTCACTGTTAAAGAGGTTGTCATGAGGTCCATGTACTAAATTATCCTCATTACTCTCTACTGGTGGCTGTGGAGTTACAGTAGACTGTGTCACCGAAAGGAGAAAGTGTGGGTATATCATGCCTGGTACATAAAGTCCATTCACTGTAATAGTACCACAAACAGATTTCAGTTCAATAGAGTGTTATTCCTTGGTGTCAGCAATAGTCAAAACATCTGCGGAATACCGGAGTTTGTGACATAAAACTTAGCTGTGAAAGGTCTTATTAATTAACCGAGTTGTTTTTCAAGAGTTACATTGCTGTATGTGGAACAAAAGAAGAAGGCATATATGGAATGGTTAGCGAGTAGAGGTAGGGGAGAAGATGAGAGAGAGAAGAGAGAGGTATATGTGAGTAGGAGAAGGGAGGTGACGAGACTGGTGAATGAGAGTAAGAAGAAAGTGGATGAAGAGTTTGGAAGGAATCTGAGTGTGAAATGGAGGGAGAGTAAGAAATTGTTTTGGAAGGAGGTAAAGAAAGTAAGGCAGTGTGAAAGGGGAAATAGTAGGGGAGTGAAAGATAGGAATAATAGATTGTTGGTGGAGAAGAGAGAGAAAATGAGGAGATGGAAGGAACACTTTGAGGATTTGTTGAATGTAGAGAGTGACAGCAGTGCGAGTATAAGTGGTTGGGGAGTGGCTGGGAGAAGGAGAGATGAGAGGGAGGAGGAAGAGATCATTAGGACGGAAGTAGTGGAAGCAATGAAGAAGATCAAGTTGGGGAAGGCCCCAGGAATTGATGGAGTGTGTGGTGAAATGCTGAGGTATGGAGGTGAGATTGTTGTGGAATGGATATGGAAGTTGTGTAGATTGGCTTGGGAAGAGGGAAGGGTTCCAGAGGATTGGAAATCAGGTATAACTGTTCCTTTATATAAAGGAAAAGGGGAGAGAGAAGTATGTAGTAACCATAGGGGTATTTGCCTTCTCAGTGTGACTGGTAAAATGTATGGTAGAATACTCATTGATAGGGTTAGGCATATGACAGAGGAGCTAGCTGAAGAAGAACAAGGGGGATTTAGGAAGGGAAAAGAGTGTGAAGATCAGATATTTGTTCTAAGATGTTTAGTGGAGAAGTATCTAGAGAAGGGAAAGAAACTGTATGCTGCCTTCATGGACTTGGAGAAAGTTTATGACAGAATAGATAGGCAAGGTATGTGGAAAGTATTAAGAATATATGGAGTGGATGGGAAATTGTTGAATGCTGTGAAGAGTATGTATGAAGGAGCTAGGGCTACGGTGCGAGTGGATGATGAGCTGAGTGAATTTTTTAATCTCAATGTGGGACTGAAACAGGGTTGTGTGATCTCTCCATGGTTGTT
The DNA here is from genome assembly GCF_032717465.1 of Coenobita brevimanus. Classification (NCBI taxonomy): domain Eukaryota; kingdom Metazoa; phylum Arthropoda; class Malacostraca; order Decapoda; family Coenobitidae; genus Coenobita; species Coenobita brevimanus. The sequence goes on from NC_136969.1 coordinate 17,966,128, forward strand.
TAATATATACACGGATGGGGTTGTAAAGGAGGTGCAGGGTAGGGCAGTGGATGTGGGGGTGGCTCTAATGAATGAGGGTGAGATTTGGAAGCTTCCGGTGTTGCTGTTTGCTGATGATACAGTATTGTTGAGTGAAGATGAATGGGAGTTGCAAGGTTTGGTGAATGAATTTGGGACTGTGTAGGTGGAGGAAGCTGAAAGTTAATGTAAACAAAAGTAAAGTTATGGTGTTTGAGAGGAATGAAGTCACAGAAAGTACAGTGAGGTTGGATGGTGAGGATATGGAGAGTGTGAGTGCATTCAAGTACTTGGGTAGTGTGATGAGTAAGGATGGAACTTTGGGGGATGAAGTGCGTGAAAGGGTACAGCAGGGAAGGAAGGTTGTTGGTTCACTGAAAGCAGTGATGAGCAATAGGGAGGTGAGTATGGAAGTTAAGAAGTCACTGCATGATAGTATCGTGATCCCTACCCTGACGTATAAAAGCGAGGCGCGGACCTTGCAAGATGGGAACAAGTCAAGAGTGAGAGCAGTGGAAATGAGTTACTTGAGAGGAGCGTATGGAGTGACGTGGAGGGACAGGTTGACGAATGAAGACGTGATGGAACGTTGTGGGGTGGATATGGACGTGGTTGAGAAGATTAGGAGAAATACACTGAGGTGGTTTGGACATGTGGAGAGAATGGAGAATGAAAGACTGACTAAAAGTGTATGTAGGTGAAGTGGAGGGAGGGAGAGTGAGGGGTAGACCGAGGATGAGGTGGAGGGATGGAGTTGAGAGGTATATGAGGGAGGGGGGGTGAGTTGGGGGGAGGGTAGTTAAATGGTGGGTGACAGAGCGACTTGGAGGCGTTTTGTCTGCGGCCACCCTTTGCGGGATTAGGGAGTCGGGCTATAGATAGAGAGATAGATAGACATTGCTGTCAATGCCACAGAGACGAATGTCAGGTGGCTCAAGGATCCTCACTTGTTTTATCTTTCCTTTAACTCTGTTTAGGGAGGACCCAGACATTAAAATCATGATAGACCCAGAGTCCATAAAAAAATTAAGTAGGGACTCCTTCACAATTAGCTGAGATTACCACATGTAAGTGAGTCATATGACCAATCTGGCGTATTGGGAGCTTGGAATTTTGTTTCGTTATGGAGGAATCTGTTGGTTCTGGCACGGGGTTTCCCCAGACTGTGCATTGGTGATGGCACAGCATTAGGAAGTACAATGATAATGGCTTTTGTGATCGACACAATACATATTCCTAAACGATCGTGAAGGTAATCTACTTTCATGCATGTGTCCTCGTTGATTACCTAGTCATTTATAACAATGAACTACATGGTGGCCTGTTCATTTACAGTACCAACAAACTGTCTTAGTTCTGCTATTAAATCTGGCATGGTCATGAGAGAAACTGCTTTGTGATGTAGATTTTGCAAGTGATATGACTGGTGAACATGGTGTGATGTTTTGACTGTTGAGTGGACATGAAACGTGTCCTTCACCTTGTGACTGGAAAGACTGCGGTGCTGAGCTAGTAAGTGGTTGAACTGCACATACTGTTTGAGTAGGTACGAGTATAACTCCGAGTTTCTCTTCACTCTGTACACCTAACACGGTTATGTCATCCCTGAGAAACAGCTTGCTGGGAGGCAGGATTTGCTAGTAAGGTAGTCTGGGGGATTCTCAATACTTTTCGTATTTTTCCGTTACGTGTCAGAGTAGGCAGTTAGCCTGCTGTTGTGAGGCAAGTTATTTTGTAAAATTATTCATTAATTTTGTGCTCTTTTTCTCTATAATATTTTATTTATGTAATTGTTTGTTAAATTATGTAATTTTATCTCAGTTTGTATGCTAAATAATTTAGGGTGTTATGCAGTGTTAGAAAACTCTGGCATCTTTTGGATGTCTCTGATTTTGTAACTGTAGGTGATAGAGTAAACTAGAAGCTTCGAGTGTAATGCAAGGCTAGCCTATATAAGGAGGTGGAAGAGTCTAGGGCAGTCAGTTTCGTTTCAGTTCAGTTTGAGTTTAGTTCAGTGTCAGTGCAGTTAGTGAATACTGAATAGCACTGGTACTTGTGAAAACAATCAAGTGACATTGGCAAGCTTTAAGCGTAATTATTTGGAAAATAAAGACAGCGAACTTAAGAAGTCAGTGTTTATTTATGATGCCTGAGCTGATCTTGTTTTTGCACACCGGCAGGCTGACCATAGGAAGAACAACTCACTGGGCAATGTCCTTCCTATACTGAACTATTTCTGTTGGAGGCCGTGGCAGTGTGGGACGTGGATGTAACAGTGGTGTCAGGAGTAGAATCTTTAGGAAAGTGCTGCAGTGAGTCTAATCTTCGACATGGACAAAGGGGGTGCGCAGACAAGTAGCCGAGGTGGGCAGGAGGAGGGGGTGTCCCTGGCTGCAATTATGACGTTATTACAAGCACAGAAAGAAGGACTGAAAGAACTAAAAAAACAATGACAAAGAATGAAGGACAGAGAAGTCAGAGAACAATTACTGGTACAGAATGAAGGACAGAATGAACTCAAAGAAAAATTAAAAGCACAAAGTGAACAATTACAAGCACAAAGTGAAGCACAGAAAAAGTGATATGAACGACTTGAAGAGGCATTACAGGAGCAACAGAGGGAGTTACAGCTAAGGATGCAAGGACAGCTAGATGCTTTCATGGGGGAAATGAAGGGAGAACAAATTGAAGGAGGAAGTATGTGCTGAGCTACGGCAGCAAAAGTATGATGTAAGCAAACGTGCAGACAGTATGTAGACAACAAGCTGAAGATTAGTGAGGCAATAATGAAGGAGTGCAGACAGCATGTAGACAGCCAGTTGAAGATTAGTGAGGGAATAGTGATGGAGCACAGACAGCATGTAGATAACTAGTTGAAGTATGTAGTCGACCATGTGATGGTAATTGGTGAGAAAATTGAGGCTGTAGAGAAATATTGCACTGCTGAGCCTCAGGTTTGTGTACAGGGTACATGTGAAAAGAATGGACAGTGTATGGTGAATCTTGACGGATCTCAAGTATCTAAACGTAGCATTACAAGGTTGAATGATCAGACTGTAGGAGTTTTAACGATGTCAGTGCCATTTATAAACTGCTATGTCGGAGATGTTAAAGTTGCCGGCAGAGGGAGATTAAATCCTGGACTTAATTATGATGTCCCAGTTTTTAGGCCCCAAACTAGTGAAGTGCATGGCTATAATGGGAGTCCAATTAAAAAGAAACCTCAGGAATTTGATGGCAAAGTATCTTGGGAAACTTACTGTGAGCAGTTTGAGTTACTTGCTGATCAGAATGATTGGGATGATAGGCTGAGGGCAGTGCGGCTTGCTACTAGCCCCAAGGGTCCGCAATGGAAACTCTGGGCAAGATGTCAGTAGAGGAGAGGAACAGTTATCAGTCCTTAGTAGAAGTGCCATACTGGAGCGTAGATAAGGGACCATGTACCATACTGAGGTTTACAAAACAAGTTTCCGGAACCGTGTACGAGCTCGAAGCCAATCCCTCAGCAGCCTGCTCATGACCTGGAGAGTATGGAATACAAGGCATACCCTGGAGCAGCACTTAACCTGTTGGCTATTATTCTGTGAGACCAGTTCATCGATGCTCTTGGTAATGCAGAGTTGAAAGTGCAAGTGAAGCAGGCACAATGAAGAAGCATGCAAGACGCACTAGCCAGGGCTCTTGAATTTGAACCCTACATCAGGTCCAGTATGTCCACATTTCAGGCAGTTCATAGCGTAGGATTCAAAGCAAGAGGAGGGGTCAGGTACATGAAGAAGAAAAATTTGAAGGATGTTCCTTGTACTGTGAAAAGCCAGGACATATGAAAGAGGACTGCTACAAATGGAGGAGGGAACAGGGAAAGATCAGAGGAAATTGCTGGCATTGTGTGAAGCCGGGACACAAGAAGGCGGATTGTTACAAATGGAAGAAGGGGCAAGAACAGAACAGTGCAAGGAAACCCACGATTGCAACAAAGGGGTGTTAGGCATGTGGTGAGGTGGAACACTTCAGTTTTTGGTGTCCTAAGAAGAAAAATAAAAAGGAGAATAAGAAGAAGGCTGAAGAAGTCCGGAAAGAAGTGGACAACTAGTGGAGGCTGGTGTTAGGGGGCAACCACCAGCTGGCTTTTCCCATGTAGCTCCACGAACGAGAAAATGCAATAGGACTGCAATCGACAGTGTGCGAGTAGACGGAAGAAGAGATGGCAAGAAGTCTTCCCTGGTGATTGATTCAGCCTCAGAACAGACTCTTGTGAGGTCTGATGTGTTACATCAATGGTATCTTCATGAGTCATCAGAACAATTGTGTGGCATAACTGGGCACTGCGCAGAACTGAGGGGACCATTGGGTGTCCGGATTGAAGTGGCAGGGCAAGAGGCCATGTTTCCAGTCTACTGTATGTAGCCAAGATGGAGGATCCTTGCCTTCTTGCTCTGGACTATTTGATGTCCATGGGATGTGAGCTGGACTTCTGCTCCATGAAGCTGAAGGTTCGAGGAAAGTCAGTTCCCGTTGCGGTAGTGAATTGTACCACTTCTGGTGGTGTAGTGAAGGCACCCCCCCAAATCAATTATTGCTCCATTGCAAGGTAAGTGTCTCTTTTGACAGCTGTCTAGATATAGTGGAGCTTGATGTATGGTGCAACTGAAGTACCTTGGACACGTTATAGGCAAAAGCGGCATCCATACTGATCCAGAGAAGGTGGCAGCTGTGGAAAACTGGCCAGTTCCATGTGAAAAGGCTATGGAGTTTCCTGAGCTTGTCCACCTACTATCGGCGTTTTGTCGAGGACTTTATAACAATAGCTGCACCTTTGCACAAGATGTTGGGGAAGGGGCAGAAGTTTACGTGAACTGCAGTGATGCAGAAGGCCTTCGATGAACTCAAGTATCCATTGACAAGCACTCCAGAGTAGCCATACCCAGATCAGAGTCAGCCATTCATCCTCGACTATGATGCTAGTGACGAAGGTATCGGTGGAGTCCTGATACTGAAGAAGGATGACAAAGAGCTTGTGGTGGCGTATTACAGCGAGAAGCTCAGCCCGCCAGAGCAGAGCTACTATGTGACCCTTAAGGAGCTCTTGGCAGTGATGAAGAGCCTTGATTACTTCCATCCCTACTTGTATGGGTCCTACTTCATCATCAGGACAGACCATGTGGCACTCAAGTGGATAAGGACATTTAAAAATCAAGAAGGACAACTGGCACACTGGCCAGGGAAGCTGGATCAGCACAACTATGAGGTGCAGCATCGTCCTGGGTGGGTACATGGCAATGGTGACAGCCTGAGTCAGCGGCCTTGTGACCCAGAGTGCCAGCAGTGTAGTAAAAATCACAACAAGAAATGCAGCCATACTGCGGGGTGACAGGGCCAAAACCTGAAGGGGATGCAGATGGAGGATGCAGATTTACAACCAGTGCTAGAGTGGCTGCAGCAGAGTAGAGTGCGACCATCTTGGGAAGAGGTTTCTATGTTCAGCCCTGCGACAGAGAGCTACTGGAATCAGTGGAACCTTTTTCATTTGAACAACGGACTACTGAAGCGTCAGTGAGAGGCACCTGATGGTATGGCCTCAGCAAGTATTGGCAACTAGTGGTTCCAAAGAAAATGAGGTCCAAGATCTTGGATGAGTCTCATAACCAGATCACTTGTGGGCACCTGGAAGTGAAGAAAACTCTAAGTCAGCTGCGACAGAGGTTCCACTGGACTGGTATGCATTAGGACGTTGAAGAGTGGTGTCGAGCCTGTGATATATGTTGTGCCAAGATGAGACCCAAGAAACGTGGCTATGCCCCTCCCCAGTTGTACCAAGTGGATGCACCAATAGAAAGAATTGCAGTGGACATTGCTGGACTTTTGCCACTCACTGAAAGAGGAAACTGGTATATATGTGTCGCCATGGACTACTTCACAAAGTGGCCAGAAGCCTGTGCCATCCCCGATCAAGAGGCTGCAACTGTTGCCCAGGTGTTGGTTGGCCAGTTTTTATGTCGTTTTGGGATGCCACAAGAGTTGCATTCAGACCAGGAGAGAAACTTCGAGTTTGCTGTGTTCCGTGAGTGCTGCAAGTTACTGGGGATCAAGAAGACCAAGATGACCCTACTAAGGCCAATGCCAGACGGGATGGTGAAGAAAGTGAATTGGACCCTGGGACAAGAACTGGCCAAGTACTCTGTAGAGGGACAGACGAAATGGGACCAGAAATTACTAACGTTGCTGATGGCATATCGTTCTGCACCCCATGAGTCTACCAGCTACACCCCTGCAAAACTGATGCTGGGCCATGATTTACATTTACTTGTTGAACTGTTAATGGAAAGACCATCTGGTGAAGAGCTACCTACAGACATCTCCAACTATGAGAAGCATCCTCAAGAAAGGCTGACTGAGGTACACCACCAAGTGCAAGAAGCTCTAAAGTTTTCAGGCAAAGTGATGAAGTGCAAGTATGATGCCAAGGCAAGTGAGGTGAGCTTCAAGGATGGTGACAAAGTTTCATTGTACAATCCTCAGCGAAAGAAAGGACATGTTACTGAAGCTGCAGAGCCCACGGGACAGGCCTTACACTGTGTTGGACCGCCTATCAGACGTAACGTATCGGATTCGGGGAGGCAGGAAGTCTCGCCCAAAGGAGGCACACGGGAATCGTCTGTGGCAGTGCCATAGAACACAACGATACAGCTGGGACACCTCCGAGGAATCGTGCTCTCTTGCAGCCGGGGAAGTTGAGGAGGATCAAGGAACTGAAGTACATGAGGATGATGACACTTTCCTGAGGGAAGAAGTTTATCAGGAAGAGGACAAGACATTCCAGGAGGAGTGGACTGAGTGGAGGAGCAGGGACGTTGTCGGAAGCGGCATAGGAGAAGACCTGATAAGTTGAAGGATTATTTTCAGTATAATTATTATTATTTTTTTTTGTTAAGGGTTAAGTTTCTGTACATTGTGCAGTTTTGTCGGGATGGCAAAGGTCTATGAATGGGATAATATTCAGAAGTGAGATTTGATAGTTAAGTAGTCTGAAGGGTTCTCAGTACTTCTTGTATTTTTTCCGTTACGTGTCAGATTTGACAGTTAGCCTGCTATTGTGAGGGGAGTTATTTTGTAAAGTTATAGATTAATTTTGTGCTCTTTTTATCCATAATGTTTTATTTATGTGATTTTTTTTTAATTATGTAATTTTATCTCATTTGTATGCTAAATAATTTAGAGTGTTATGTAGTGTGAGAAAACTCGAGGATGATTTGGATGTCTCTTATTTTGTAACTCCAGGAGCTAGAGCAAACAAGAAGCTTCGAGTGTAATGCAAGGTTATTTATGGAGGTGGAAGAGTCTAGGGCAGGCAGTTTCGTTTCAGTTCAGTCTGAGTTTAGTTCAGTGTTAGTGCAGTTAGTGAAGATTGTATAGCTCCGGTACTTGTGAAAACAGTCAAGTGGAGTTGGCAAGCATTAAGTGCAATTATTTGGATCGTAAAGACAGCGAACTTAAGAAGCCAGTGTTCATTTATGACGCCTGAGCTGATCTTGTTTTTGCACTCCAAAAGGCTGACCATAGGAAGAACAACTCACTGGGCAATATCTTTTCTATACTGAACTACTTCTGTTGGAGCCTGTGGCGGTGTGGGACGGGGCTGTAACAAGCTGAATCTCTAACGTAGTGCCTAATTCATCCTTGCAAAGACGATTTAGGAATCTGAGATGACGAAATAACGTTGCTACATTATTTAGTGTTAAAGTGCTTTCTCCCTTATCATCAGTCTCCACCCACGGACGGTTTCGTATTGCCAATGAAATTTCTGTTCCTGATGCTGGTAGCACTGCTGGCGCTTCTCACAGCGAATTTTGTTCGGAAAGGATGAAGTTATCCTGTTCCATACTTTGCAATAATCTGTAAATGCTCATCAAGGATCTTGCCATTGTTTGGTTAAAAAAAATCAACGAATTTATTACAGCATTCATCAAGGGAAGTAAATTTCTCCAAAAATCCACATCCGATGAGAAATCCCACTCGGGAGTAACCATCATCTAATCGGCTCCGAAGATAGGCGATTTTAGTACTGTCTGTCTCAAGTCCTTTGTTTGTAACTGCAGACTGGACATCGCTAATGAAATCATACATGCTAATGGCAAGATTCATTCCCGTAAATTTTGGATGGGATGTATCTTGCAAGATGATCATTTGGAGGGCAGTGGAGGTTGCCATATTTAAAAAGGTAGAACGCGAAGAAGGTAACTTAGAAAAGTGTGATGTATTGGGGTATGGTATCAATGGAACTCAGCTGATTTAACCATTTTTCGCGGGTAAGTCTTTCCGTTTCTCAAACAAGTAAGATTATCGTGTGAGCATTCAATCTGGGTCAGTTTTTTTCATCCCGGATGTATGTGGATCATCTTCAGATAAATTAATCTTTTTAAAGTATGGAAATATCATTAAGATTTGAGTTTGAGAAAGAATTCGGTACAATGAAAATACTGAGTGAATACAAGTGAAGAGATTTAATTTCGTTTTTAACTTAAAGAATTATATACTGTACAGTAGCAGTTAACAAAGGACAGACTTTATCAGTATATTATGTAGAGGTGTATGATATGTAGGAGGACTACTGGGCCTTGATAGCAGGCTGAGAAGCCTATGCCCAGAGTCGAGCACATAAAAAAAAAAAGATGAAGTGTTCCTATGGATGAATATGGTGAAAGTAAATTACGAGTATGAAGAAAATCTGAGGAAGTTGTTTTATATACAGTAATTTAATCATGTAAGAGAAAAGAAGAAAAATAATGTATATAGAGTATTGGTCCGGAGATAATGAAAGAAACTTTTTACTGAATGGTTCTAACCCACCACCTATTTATACAGCATATGGTGTAGGACATGGTGAGAGTTGGTATTGATCGCTGGTGGGAGGAGAAGAGGGAGAGTTGCAGGTCATCTGGTCACTGGAGGTTTGACAATCAGCAGAGTCGTGGTAGGGATGAAGGCTTGATGACAGGCAGGCTTGGTGATAGACAGGCTTGGCGACAGACAGGCTTAGTGATGGGCAGGCTTGGTGACAGACAGGCTCGATGACAGACAGACTCGGTGACAGACGGGCTAGATGGCAGACAGGCTCAATGACAGATGGGGTCGATGACAGACGGGATAGATGACAGACAGGCTCGATGACAGACGGGCTCGATGACAGGCAGGTTCTATATCAGACTGGCTTGGAGACAGACAGGTTCTATGACAGCAAGGCTTGGCGACAGATGGCAGACAGTCAGTTTACTTTATTGGATTTGATGGTAGACAGACTTGAAATAAACTGCGTTCTTGATCTTGATGCCACAAAACTGTGAGATGTGGGTAAAGAGAGATACTATCAGGATTTCAAGTTATTTTTAAAGATTCCGTATTGCTTCTGGATGCTTTACTAAGTTTACTGGGAACTCAGTTATGTTGCACCCACGGAGCCTAGTTGATGTCTGTCTATCATACAATTTTTCAGGGTAAAGGTAAAAGTGTTCTCCTTGTGCGCGGTGCCCAGTGTTATGACTATGCTGGGTACAGGTAGAACAGTCTCTTCTGCAGCTGTTCACTGCCGGTTCATGATATTCTAGCAGCATCTGACTCATGACAAATAAGTAACAAGCAACCGCGCGCTTACAAGTGAACTACAGTGTTTCCTTAAGTTCGGTTGCAACTCGGTTAAAAACTGTTGAAGCTAACTCTGACCTTCAACCTTAACGCTTGACTACTAATTTAATAAACAGTAAATCTACTACTTCGTCAACCTTAAACCCCTCAACAAGTTCGGTTATAATCAGATGAAAACGAAGTTAACATTGGTAGCAAATACTCAGACTGTTCTAATTTTGGTCTTGCCCTGTTTACAAAAGAAAATCCTCTTCTTTTTCCTTGACCTATAATCATTTCCCAGTGTTTGTTGAAAATCAGCAAACCACTGAGCTACAACCTACGACCTTCTCTCTTAAAATTATTGGTATACTCGTTGGCTGGCCATCAATCCTTCCACTAAGTTTGGGTAAAATCGAATGAAAACTTTATGGGTTATTTTGTTAACAAAAACACACACGGGTTGAGCATAAGCCTTGTCTTGTGACCTTGACCTCTAACCGAATCCCTTCATTCTTACATTCCCCTCAATCACTGCCCAATGTTATGTCGAAACGGGATTAACTATATTTAAGCTCATTTTCC